>NC_041386.1:364703981-364722784 GCF_002162155.2 Triticum dicoccoides | reverse complement strand
TGGATGTAAGTTATCATGAACTATTATTGTTGACATTACCCTTGAGGTAAAAGTTGGGAGGCGAATCTATAAGCCCCTATCTTTCTCTGTGTCCGATTAAAACTTTGAACCCATAAATATCACGTGAGTGTTAGAAATTGTGAAAGATTAAATGATAGTTGAGTATGTGGAGTTTGCTAAATCAAAGCTCTGACATAGACCCTTCCTAAAAATAAGATGAATTGCAATTGTTTGATGACTGAGAATATAGTTTGTTAGTTTCAAGAAAGTTTATGATCTATACTTTAACATGTGAATAGCTTGTTACTTGCTCATGAAAAGTTTTATGAAGATGAGCTACTGATATGATATATAATGATGCTAGAAAAAGTGAGTGGAACTATCATTGATCAAACTTGTGCACTTGCTAGCATTCACACTTCATAAATTATTTCTTTTATCATTTACCTACTCGAGGACGAGCAGGAATTAAGCTTGGAGATGCTGATACATCTCCAACGTATCTATAATTTATGAAGTATTCATGCCATGCTTACAATATTTTTATATGATTTGATTAGAACTAACCCGGACTGACGCTGTTTTCAGCAGAACTACCGTGGTATTGTTTTTGTGCAGAAATAAAAGTTCTCGGAATGCGATGAAAATCAACGGAGAGCTCGACCGACGATGAAAGCTCCTCCTTGAGCAACATCGACGAGGAGGACAATATCGGCGAGACGACGGCGTTGAGTGGGAGGAAGACGACTCTGACTCTGGTTGAGTGCCGGATGCACCGTCACCATCAGTAGGGGCCGGCGACACCACCATTTGTACCCAGGCCTTCTCCCCGGCAAGGCGATTTGCCGGGGTGTTGGGTGTGGATGCCTCTGCCTCCTCCAGTAGTCTTCCAGCTGGACCCCGGCAGGCTTCCCCGTGGACTCCGGCTTTGTCTTCCCTGTCGGTGTCCATGCTACCGTGTCCTGCTAGCCCTGGTGGCGGTTACCAGGGCATCGCCTAGCCGCTCACTCTGTCCCTCGCCTTCGTCCGTGCACTCCCGATCTTGTCAGGCTACGTCCCTGATACGTCTCCAACGTATCTATAATTTTTGATTGTTCCATGCTATTATATTATCTGTTTTGGATGTTTTATATGCATCAATATGCTATTTTATATTATTTTTGGGACTAACCTATTAACCTAGAGCCAGTGCCAGTTTCTGTTTTTTTCCTTGTTTTTTGAGTTTCGCAGAAAAGGAATACCAAACGGAGTCCAAACAGAATGAAGCCTTCGCGGTGATTTTTCTTGGACGAAAAGACACCTGATGGACTTGGACTCCAAGTCAGAAGAGTTTGGAGTAGACGACAAGCCACAGGGGCGCACCCGAGGGAGGGGGGCACCCCATGCCCTGTGGCCTACTCCAACACCTCCTGACCTAATTCTTCGTTCTATATATTCACATATATTCCCAAACCTCCAGAAGCATCCACGAAAACACTTTTCCACCGCCGCAACCTTCTATACCCATGAGATCCCATCTAGGACCTTTTTCGGCACCCTACCGGAGGGGGATTCAATCACGGAGGGCTTCTACATCAACTCTATTGCCCTTCTGATGAAGCGTGAGTAGTTTACCTCAGACTTATGGGTCCATAGCTAGTAACTAGATGGTGTAACATCCCAATTGTCAATTTGGATGTTAATCATTAGGTCATCATATGCATCCATGCTCTTTGCCTTTTAGTTTGATTTTATTTGAACATTTTGATCCTAAAAGACCTTAAGCAACTCAAGGACCATTTGAGAGAGTTGGAGGTTTTATAAAAAATCCATTTTTGATTTTTTCAAAATTGGTAAATTTGGATCAAAGTGAATTTTTATTTGAAATTATTTTTCCAAAATTATTTCCTAATATAAATATTGAGAGAAAATAATATGACTTCTTCAAAACAGAGGAAATAATGGAAATTTAATTTTAAATAAAAATAAATATATTTTATTGTATTCTTATTTGAGTTTTTATTTAATTAAATTAGGGAAAAATTGCATTTTAGCCCAGAAAAATGTTCATGTTGTCCTAAATATTAGGAGAGGACCGCGAAAATTATTTCTGGAAATTTTAGAATTTTTATTTATTTTATTTTTAGAATTTTCCGTTTGGCGAAAATTATTTAAAAAAAAGCTCCTAGGCCGGCCCAGCCGAGCTGGGCCTTGGCCCAGTAGACCGCCACTGCCTCCCTCGCGCCGCGCCGCCATGCAGCCGCCGGACTCCGCCTCCGCCGCCGTGCCCCCTCCTCCAAGCCGGCACCCCCTTCTTTAAAAGCCGCAGCCCCTCCCCTTTCTCGCCCTAGCCCGCCGCACCCCGCCTCCCGCCGCCCGCACCACTCGCAGCTCGCCACCGCGCCGCCGCCCCGCCACTCATCGCTGTCGACGCCGCCAGCCACCGCCGACGCCGACGCCGCCGACGCCACTGCCACCACTCGCCACCGGTTTCTTTTGCCGAACCGGTAAAAACCGTAAAAACCACCCGGTTTTTAATAAGTTTGGTTTATTTTTATAGATCAGTTTTTATTTTAGGGTTCGCTAATTAGTGAACGTTCACCCGTTAGTTTCTTATAAGAACGATTTCGTTCGTTTAGTTCTGATAGCGAACGTTCGTTCCATCGATTTTTTCCTTTTTCAGTTTATTTTTCATCCAGGGACCTATCCGTAATTACTTTTATCACACATTAGTCCCCGATCTTCAAACCTTCGCTACTTTTTGCTCGCTTGTCCAAATCTAGTGAAACCAACGCCAAAATCTTTGTCTTGTTCCCCTCTATCCAGTTAATCAACTTGAACATGATTTTGGAAATTTAAAATTTGGTTTCAAGCAGATTTGAATTTGAACCTCTTTTGATCGTTGTTTGAGTTTCATATCTCCGATTATTGTTTCTTTTTGCAAATTGAAGCTCTTCTCTTGAACTTTCTGTTCAGATCTTTTCTTTTGGGTTTTACCTTTGCATCTTATGCTTGAGTGCTTCTGTATGCTATTGTTTGTTCATGATATAGTTTTCGGAGTGCAAGGCTTGCTACTACGAATCACTAGGGTTTTCCGATTGTCAGCAAGGCAAGTAACACTTTGATCATATCCCTTTATTACCCAGTTTTTATGCATTTAGTTTCAACCCTCAAACATTGCATAAGCAGGATTGATAACATGTGGGTATTTGGGAAGTAGTTGATGAGGTAGGAACCTATTGCCTTTTATTCAAACCCTGGGTGTTACTACGTTATGCTTACACTGGCATGCTATGCTCGTAGACGTGGTTTGGTTTTGAGAGAATTCATGAAAGTTGTGAGATTTATTGTTAACTATGGTTTAACTTAAGGTGGCTACTTAAATACACATCTGGGTGGATTGGTTGTGGGCACCTGGGGAATCCGGTGTTGTCCAAGGAGATCCCGGGGAATCCGTGTGATCATCCTATGGGTTTCCACCAAGGCTCAAAGGGATCATAATGTTATTCATGCTGGAAACTTCCGTGTGCAGACACAAGCCATTATGGGCTCTAGCATGGTTGAGTATGTTGTGTGACCTCTTTTAGTGGTAGACTAGCAGATGTAGGGGATGTAGGTGGTGCGGTCTACCCGTCGTAAAGAGTTAATGCTTCTAAAAGACTGTGTCTCGGTCATCCATTTCTCAAACATCATGTAGTGCGAGAAATTCAACAGAGGAGATCGAGTCATGTGGGGAAAAGTGCGCAAACCTCTGCAAAGTGTACAAACTAATCATGGTTAGCCGTGTCCCCAGATGTGGACATCTTGAGTATCTGGTACTTGAATTATTATGTTGATATCATCACTCTACTTAATTAATTTGTCGGGTTATTAAACTTTTAATTTGGGATTGAGTTTTGGTTGCCTTCTCAATGTTTTCAACAAACTTTGTAGTTAAATAAAATATATTCCTTTGTTGTAGGAAAAATTAGCTTTATGCAAACGATAACCATAGAGCCTCCACAAGCCATATATGCATGTAGTGATAGCTGTTATTTGCCCATTGCTCTATAGTGTTATCTTGCCAGCATATTCCATGTGCTGACCTACACAGGCTGCAACATATTATGTTGTAGGATTTTTAGACGAAGAGTAAGGTGTGCTAGGTCGTTGTCATGCCCTCAGTTTTGCCGTGGAGTTGGATGGACTCTTCTACCTTCGAAGCTTCCGCTATTATCTTATTTAGATGGCCTTCAGCCATATTATTGTAATAAGTTCTCTTTTGAGACATTCGATGTAATAAGTGTGTGATTGAACTCTGTTATAAATCCTCAAGTATTGTGTGTGTCAGCAATACCGATCCAGGGATGACACTTAAGCACAGAGACTTGACCGTGTGAGGTCAGGTCGCTAGAAGATGGTATCAGAGCACACGCTGACTATAGGACACGACCACTAGGACAAACCACATGATACTCTTCTCTACTCATTTCCGACTCTTCTCCATTTTCTACTCTGTAGATGGCAGACCAAAGGAACAAGTTCGCTCAACCGGATGACGACACCCCTTTTGGACGACACTGGAAGGAATTCACTAGGTACCTGAGCATCGAAATACCAAGTTTCACCGGGACCTACACCGCCACTTTTCCAGAAGAGGAGCACTGGATGATTCGAGTTCATGTTCCAGGAAGGACGTTCGCACCAGTTACTGAGCACATAGAGTTTTCCTTTGTTGCACCAACCTGGAGTGTAGGAAAGAGCATGGCCACCCATATCGCCATCGGATGCATCGGCGAGGTATATAATAAGGAGCTTAAGGACACCATCTACCAGATATGTGGACGCCGAGATGAGCAATGGGAGATGATTTGCACCAGGAAGGATAGATCCATTGCAGCCTACATCCAGGAGTTAAATCAGCACATTCGTCATCAGGAAAACCAGATGTGCGCCAACATGATAGACATGAAGAAGGTGAGGACCCGGAACATGGAGCTGGAAGAGGAACTCAAGTCTACATGCGATGGATATGAAGAAGAAATTGCAGTACTACTAGAGAAGAATGAAGACCTGAAGAAGAAGCTAGGGATATTCATGGGAGATCCCGAACCTGAGGAGGACAACCATCCTAAAGACTACATCATAATCGACGACACCGACTCTGACTCTGACCCCGACAATGATCATAATTATGAAGACAAAGCTGGAGCAGATATCATGGAGTCTTCCATAGATCAAAATTTCTAGTCGACCACCATATTATCAGTAGTATTCTCCCATGTATATAGTAATAGTCCGAGCTTTTGTAATGGTAGCTTAGATCGAGTGTATGACCTTGTTTGAATTGAGTGGTGTGAAATGAATGTGTTTGTCTCATGTGCATATGGGTAGTGAATTTCTCTTTAGACCTCATTCTATTCTATTCTCACCCCTCTAAAACCTATCAGATGCCTCCGAGACGTGACCTCGGATTTGTCTTCCCACCGGGGCTCACTGAGTTGATCCAACAACAGAATGCCTTGATGCAGTTGCTAGTACAAAAAACCAAGGCAACAACAACAACAACAACAACCCGCCACCACTACTAGTTGACGCCTTAGCCCGTTTTCTAAGGTTGAATCCGCCGGTGTTCTCTAGTAGCACCGAGTCGATTGTAGCTGATGACCGGCTCAGCAGGATTGGTAGGGAGCTGACCACTGCAGGTTGCATAGAATGCTGAGAAGGTGCACTTTGCCTCACACCAACTGGATGGACCCGTAGCCTCATGGCGGGAGAACTACACTGCCACTTTTCCCATGGCCAATGTCACTTGGGATCAATTTCAGCAAGCATTCTGCACTACACATGTCTCAGCTGGGGCTATGAGTATGAAGAAGCGTGAGTTTCGCAACTTACACCAGGGAAATCGTACTGTGGGGCAGTACGTGGATGAGTTCAGCAAGTTAGCTCGCTATGACCCAAATGATGTGGCCACAGATGCCACAAAGCAGGAGAAGTTTATGGAAGGGATGAACGATGAGTTGAGTATGCAGTTGATGGTGGCAAAATTCACCAACTATCAGGAGCTGATAGACAAGGCTCTTATGACTGAAGGCAAGCAGCAGCAGATATAGAGCCGCAAAAGGAAGTATGGACAGGGGAAGTATAACTCTGGAGCTCAGCAGAAGCCTCGTTTTACCCCAAACTCGAGATGACATACCCATCATAACCATGGATACCACACTCACAATGGAGGAAGTTCACATAACCACAGTGGCCCTAAGAATGGAAATGGGAATGGAGGAAACAACAATCAAAACCGTTCCAACCCAGCAACACCCGCTAAGAAGGACCTAAGTCATGTCACCTATTACAAGTGCGGGAAGACTGGACACTACGCTAATGATTGTTCTGAGTTGAAGAATGGTAACAGAAATGGAAGTTCTAGAAAGAAGCCCAATCCTTTCACCAGAGGTCAGGTGAACCACATCAACGTGAAGGAAGTTGAAGAGCAGCCCGATGCAGTTATCGGTAAGTTTTTGATTAAGTCATTTACTTCTCTCGTTCTTTTTGACACTGGTGCATCGCATTCATATATATCAAGGGGATTTGTGGACAAGTTTAAATTGCAATCTTAGCCCTTAGGACACCCATGTTAGTAAGCTCACTAGGAGCGGAGTATATGGTTAGCCGATGGTGTGGTCAGTTACCATTAACCATTGGTAGCCATGTTTTTCCCTCAGACCTAATAATTTTGGAGTCACAAGGATTGGATATAATACTTGGTATGGATTGGTTATCGAAGTATGGAGGAAACATTGACTGTGCTAGTAAGTCGATACTACTCACCACCCGTGAGGGAAAGAGGATCAAGTATGTATCTAGGCATGCGCCAAGGAGGACTCATGTAAATTAACTTTCGGGAGTTGTTCAGGAGGAAGTGCCAGTGTGAAGGATTATCCCAATGTATTCCCAGAGGAACTATCAGGCATGCCACCAGATCGAGAAATATAATTTTTGATAGAGCTGTTACCAGGCACCGGACCAATATTGAAGAGACCGTATCATATGCCTGCAAATGATCTGGAGGAAATTAAGAAGCAGCTTAAGGAGTTATTGGAGAAAGGTTATATTCGACCAAGTTCATCACCGTGGGGAACCCCAGTGCTCTTAGTTGAGAAGAAGGATGGATCTTTGAGAATGGTTGTTGATTATCGTGCACTGAATGAGGTGATGATCAAGAACAAGTACCCACTACCGATGATCAACAATTTGTTTGACCAGCTACAGGGAGCCAAAGTATTCTCCAAGATTGATCTTTGATCAGGATACCACAAACCGAAGATCCAAGAACAGGATATACCCAAGACAGCTTTTACCAGAAGGTATGGGCTATATGAGTACACGGTCATGTCTTTTGGGTTGACTAACGCCCCTGCCTATTTCATGAGTATGATGAATAAGGTGTTCATGGAGTTTTTGGATAAGTTTGTGGTGGTGTTCATTGATGACATATTGGTGTACTCGAAGAATGAAGAAGAACACAAGGAACATTTGCGCTTAGTTCTTGAGAAGCTCAGGGAACATCAACTATACACCAAGTTCAGCAAATGTGAGTTTTGGTTGAAGGAAGTTGGATTTCTTGGACATGTTATATCAGGAGAAGGTATAGCAGTAGACCCTACCATGGTTCAGTCTGTCACTAAGTGGTTGGCACCCACCTCAGTTGGAGAGATCTGCAGTTTTCTTGGACTCGCAGGATATTATAGGAGGTTCATTGAGAATTTTTCCAAGATTGCAAATCCCATGACAGAGTTGTTGAAGAAGGACACCAAGTTCAAATGGACAAAGGAATGTGAGGCCAGTTTTCAGGAGTTGAAGAAACATTCAGTTACAGCCCCAGTGCTAATTCTTCCGGATATACGCAAGGATTTCAAGTTTATTGCGACATTTCTCGCCAAGGACTTGGAGGTGTACTTATGCAACACAAAATAGTTGTTTCATATGCCTCACGTCAGCTTTGACCTCATGAGTTGAATTATGCTACGCATGATTTGGAGTTAGCAGCCGTAGTACATGCACTCAGGACCTAGAGACATTTTCTTATTGGAAACCGTTGTGATGTATACACGGATCATAAGAGTTTGAAGTACATTTTCACATAGAAGGAGTTGAATCTCAGGCAAAGGAGATGGTTGGAGCTCATAAAGTATTATGATATGAAGTTGCATTATCATCCAGGAAAGGCCAATGTTGTAGCAGACGTTTTGAGCCGCAAGATTTATGTAAATACTCTAGTAACCGGAGGTTTACCACAGGAGTTAAGTGAGATCCCAGAGAACTACAGATGAAGATAGTTTCGAGAGGTTTTGTTGTAGCTTTGGAAGTTCGGTCCACATTATTGGGAAAGATTTGAGAAGCCCAGAAGACTGATAAGGAGATTGATGAGATAAAGGAGAACATGAGTAAAGGAAAAGCCAAAGGTTTTCATGAGGATGAACACGAAACTTTATGGTTTGAGGATCGTATTTATGTGCCCAATGATGCGGGGATCAGGAAGTTAATACTTCAGGAAGCTCACGACTCACCATACTTGATTCACCCTGGAAACACTAAGATGTATTTGGATTTGAAGGAGCGTTTCTAGTGGACAGTTATGAAGAAGGATATTGCTGAGTATGTAGCAGTATGTGATGTATGTCAGAGAGTTAAGGCAGAATACCAGAAGCCAACAGGGTTACTACAGCCTATGCCGATACCCAAATGGAAGTGGGATAAACTTGGCATGGATTTTGTCACCGGAGTACCCAGGACCCGACCAGGTTATGACTCCATCTGGGCAGTAGTTGATTGCTTAACCAAAGTGGCTCACTTTATCCCCGTGAAAACCACCTATACAAGCGCGAAGTTGGCCAAGATATATATGACCAGGATCGTATGTCTGCATGAATTTCTGAGGACCATCGTATCAGATAGAGGAACACAATTTACCTCAAAGTTTTGGAATCAGTTGCACCAGACTTTGGGTATGAGGCCAGAGTTCAGTACAACCTTTCATCTACAGACAGATGGAGAGACCGAGAGATTCAATCAGACTCCGGAGGACATGTTGAGAGCTTGTGCGCTAGACGATGGGTCTAGTTGGGATGATAATTTGCCTTACGCGGAGTTCTCTTACAACAACAATTACCAGGCTAGTTTGAAGATGGACCCTTTTGAAGCTTTGTATGGAAGGAGGTATAGGACACCGTTGATGTGAGATGAAGTTGGAGACCGTCAGTTGTTCGGACCAGATTTAATCAAGGAGTCTGAAGAGAAGGTTAAGTTGATTCGAGATAGACTGAAGGTAGCCCAGTCCAGGCAGAAGAGTTATGCTGATACTAAATGCAAGGAGGTAGCCTATGAAATCGGAGACAGAGCATATCTTCGTGTGTCACCACTTCGAGGAGTTAAATGATTTGGAGTCAAGGGAAAGTTAGCCCCAAGATTTGTAGGACCATACAGAGTTTTGGAACGTATGGGAGAAGTGGCCTACAAGTTGGAATTACCTGAAGGTTTGTCAGGAGTTCATGGTGTGTTTCATGTTTCCTAGTTGAAGAAGTGCCATGCCGAGATGGTCGATATTCCTCTGAGAGATACGGTGCCCCTGGAAGCAATTCAGTTGGAGAGTCACCTAACTTACGAGGAGAAACCCGTCAACATACTCGAGTTTGCCAGCCGAGTTACACGCAACAAGGTTATCAGGTTTTGCTAAGTTCAGTGGAGCCACCATACCGAGGAAGAAGCCACCTGGGAGCGAAAATAAGACCTATGGAAAGACCACCCACACCTATTTTCTAGCCAACCCGAATCTCGAGGGCGAGATTCATCTTAGGGGGGTAGGTTTGTAACATCCCAATTTTCAATTTGGATGTTAATCATTAGGTCATCATATGCATCCATGCTCTTTGCATTTTTGTTTGATTTTATTTGAACATTTTGATCCTAAAAGACTTAAGCAACTCAAGGACCATTTGAGAGAGTTGGAGTTTTTTTTATAAAAATTCCATTTTTGAATTTTTTAAAATTGTTAAATTTGGATCAAAGTGAAATTTTATTTGAAATTATTTTTCCAAAATTATTTCCTAATATAAATATTGAGAGAAGATAATATGACTTCTTCAAAACAGAGGAAATAATGGAAATTTAATATTATATATATATATATATTATTGGATTTTTATTTGAATTTTATTTAATTAAATTAGGGAAAAATTGCATTTTTCAAAATTGCATTTTAGCCCAGAAAAATGTTCATGTTGTCCTAAATATTAGGAGAGGACCGTGAAAATTATTTCTGGAAATTTTAGCATTTTTATTTATTTTATTTTTAGATTTTTCCGTTCGGTGAAAATTATTAAAGAATAAGTTCCTCGGTCGGTCCAGCCGAGCAGGGCCTTGGCCTAGTAGGCCGCCACCGCCTCCCTCGTGCCGCGCCGCCGCCAGACTCTGGAGGAGTCCGAGCCGGACTTCGCCTCCGCCGCCATGCCCCCTCCTCCAAGCCGGCACCCCTCGTTCTTTAAAAGTCGCCGCCCCTCCCCTCTCTTGCCTCAGCCCGCCGCACCCCGCCTCTCGCCGCAGCCGCCGCAAGCCGCCGCCCGCGCCGCTCGCCGCTCGCCGCAAGCCACGCCACTCTACGGCGCCACCCCGCCACGCACCGCCGCCGATGCCGCCAGCCACCACCGCCGGAAGCCACCACCGCCACCGGTTTATTTTGCCGAACCAGTAAAAAACCGTAAAAATCACCCGGTTTTTTAATAAGTTTGGTTTATTTTTATAGATCGGTTTTTATTTCAGGGTTCGCTAATTACCGAACGTTCACCCGTTAGTTTCTTATAACGAATGGTTTCGTTCATTTAATTCTGATAGCGAACGTTCATTCCATAGATTTTTTTCTTTTTCTGTTTATTTTTCATCCAGGGACCTATCCGTAATTACTTTTATCGCAGATTAGTCCCTAATCTTCGAACCTTCTCTACTTTTTGCTCGTTTGTCCAAATCCAGTGAAACCAATGCCAAAATCTTCGTCTTGTTCCCCTCTATCCAGTTAATCAACTTGAACATGATTTTGGAAATTTAAAATTTGGTCTAAAGCAGATTTGAATTTGAACCTCTTTTGATCGTAGTTTAAGTTTTGTATCTATGATTCAATTGTTTCTTTTTGCAAATCGAAGCTCTTCTCTTGAACTTTCTATTCATATCTTTTCTTTTGGGTTTTACCTTTGCATCTTATGCTTGAGTGGTTATGTATGCTATTGTTTGTTCACGATAGAGTTTCTGGAGTGCGAGGCTTGCTACTACGAATCACTAGGGTTTTCCGATCGTCAGCAAGGCAAGTAACACTTTAATCATATCCCTTTATTACCCAGTTTTTATGCATTTAGTTTCAACCCTCAAACATTGCATGAGTAGTATTAATAACATGTGGGTATTTGGGAAGTAGTTGATGAGGTAGGAACCTATTGCCTTTTATTCAAACCCCGGGTGTTACTATGTTATGCTTACACTGCTATGCTTTGCTCATAGACATGGTTTGATTTTGAGAGAATTCATGAAATTTGTGAGAGTTATTGTTAACTAAGGTTTAACTGAAGGTGGCTACTTTAATACACATCTGGGTGGATTGGTTGTGGGCACCTGGGGAATCCAGTGTTGTCCAAGGAGATCCTGGGGAATCCGTGTGATCATCCTATGGGTTTCCACCAAGGCTTAAACGGATCATAATGTTATTCATGCTGGAAACTTCCGTGTGCAGCCACAAGCCATTATGGGCTCTGACATAGTTGAGTATGTTGTGTGACCTCTTTCAATGGTAGACTAGCAGATGTAGGGGATTTAGGTGGTATGGTCTACCCGTTGTAAAGAGTTAATGCTTCTGAAAGACTGTGTCTGGGTCATCCATTTCTCAAACATCATGTAGTGCGAGAAATTCAATGGAGGAGATCGAGTCTTGTGGGGAAAAGTGCGCAAACCTCTGCAGAGTGTACAAACTAATTATGGTTAGCCGTGTCCCCGGTTATGGACATTTTGAGTATCTGGTACTTGAATTATTATGTTGATCTCATCACTCTTCTTAATTAATTTGTCGGGTTATTAAACTTTTAATTTGGGATTGAGTTGGGGTTACCTTCTCAATGTTTTCAGCAAACTTTGTAGTTAAATAAAATATATTCCTTTGTTGTAGGAAAAAATTAGCTTTTTGCAAATGATAACCATAGAGCCTCCACCAGCCATATATGAATGTAGTGATAGTTGTTCTTTGTTCATTGCTCTATAGTGTTATCTTGCCAGCATATTCCATGTGCTAACCTACACAGGCTGCAACGTATTATGTTGCAGAATTTTTAGACAAAGAGTAAGGTGCGCTAGGTCATTGTCATGCCCTTAGTTTTGCCGTGGAGTTGGATGGACTCTTCTACCTTCAAAGCTTCCACTGTTATCTTATTTAGATGGCCTTCAGCCATATTATTGTAATAAGTTCTCTTTTGAGACATTCGATGTAATAAGTGTGTGATTGAACTCTGTTATAAATCCTCGAGTACTGTGTGTGTCAGCAATACCGATCCAGGGATGACACTTAAGCATAGAGACTTGACCGTCTGAGGTCGGTTCGCTATAGATGGCTTCGTCTTTGTCTTTGATTCTCAATACCATGTTCTCCTCGATGTCCTCGGAGATCCATCCGATGTAATATTCTTTTACGATGTGTTTGCTGAGATCTGATGAATTGTGGATTTATGATCAGCTTATCTATGAATATTATTTGAATCTTCTCCGAATTTTTATATGCATGGTTTGATATCTTTGTAATTCTCTTTGAACTATCGGTTTAGTTTGGCCAACTAGATTGGTTTTTCTTGCAATGGGAGAAGTGCTTAGCTTTGGGTTCAATCTTGCGATGTCCTTTCCAATTGACAGTAGGGGTAGCAAGGCACTAATTGTATTGTTGCCATCAAGGATAAAAACATGGTGTTTACATCATATTGCTTGAGTTAATTCCTCTACATCATGTCATCTTACTTAATGTGTTACTCTGTTCTTCATGAACTTAATACTCTAGATGCAGGAGGGAGTTGGTCGATGTGTGGAGTAATAGTTGTAGATGTAAAATCATTTCGGTCTACTTGACACGGACGTGATGCCTATATTCATGATCATTGCCTTAGCGTCATAACTTTGCGCTTTTCTATCAATTGCTCGGCAGTAATTTGTTCACCCACCGTATTATTTGCTATCATGAGAGAAGCCTCTTGTGAAACCTATGGCCCCCGGGTCTATTTTCCATCACACAAGTTTTCGATCTACCATATTAGTTTCTGATCTACTATTTTGGCAATCTTTTACTTTTCGATCTATAAACCAAAAATACCAAAAATATTTACTTTACCGTTTATTTATCTCCATCAGATCTCACTTTTGCAAGTAACCGTGAAGGGATTGACATCCCCTTTATCGCGTTGGGTGCAAGTTGTTTGGTTGTTTGTGAAGGTATTAGGTGATTTGTGTGTTGTCTCCTACTGGATTGATACCTTGGTTCTCAAACTAAGGGAAATACTTATCTCTACTTTGCTGCATCCCCCTTTCCTCTTCAAGGGAAAAACCAACGCAAGCTCAAGAAGTAGCAGGAAGAATTTCTGGCACTATTGCCGGGGAGATCTACATCAAGCCTACCAAGTACCCATCATAAAATATCATCTCTTCCATTACATTATTTGCCATTTGCCTGTCGTTTTCCTCTCCCCCACTTCTAAAATGTTTTCAGAAAAAACACAAAAATATTTGCCTTTTTATTCGCCCTTCTTCCGTTCGTCTTTTCGTTTGCTTTTTGGTTGCTCGTGTGCTAGATCGCTTGATTCGTTTTCATGGCTAGCCCTTCTACCATGCTAGTACTCCCGAGAGCGAGGTTCTTAACTTTAAGCAAAGGGAGGGAGACAATTTAAAAGATGCTTGGTATAGAATTTGAAATGCTCAAAATAGATTTACTCGTAAGCAATCTACTACCATTCTCCTTCGTAATTTTTATGTGGGTGTTACTCCTTGGAATAGATATGTTTTAGATATCATTACTGGGGGAAATTTCTTTGGAAGCCACACCTTAGATGCTTATAATGCTATGATAGATTTGGTAGGCTCACCACCTCTTATGGTTAATGAAACTAGTTTGACTTTGGAACATGTGATGCAAAGACTTGATATTATTGAGAATAAAATTGCTACTGTAGAGCTTATTGAAAACTTGGATAAAAAAATTCATAATCATATTACTCAATATGGATCAAAGGTAGGAGTTACTTTGAAGAATCAAAAGGAAAAAGAACCCATAGTTAATGAGAAGATAGATCAGGGTTCTACTAGAATTGATAAGTTAGAAAATATTATTACCAACTTGGTTTCCGCTTTTGCCTATGTTAAAACTACCTCAAATTTCCCTTCCACCAAGGCAGCTAAGTTTATGTATGTTCCTAAAAATAGAGGGGGTCGTCTAGTGGGGAAAATGAAGATCTTAAGATGATAAGTGTTCACCCTAGTTTTGTCAATATCATGAAAGAACCTTTTGTTACGAATGAATTTCTTTATTTTCCTACCAAGGAGTGTGATTATCGATAAGATGGAAAAACCTCCTATGAGGCCCAAACGTGAAATTGAGGAAGTACATACCAAGGATGAAAACATCTAGATCTATGGTTTATGCCTAGCTAGGGACGTTAAACAATAGCATTTGTTGGGAGGCAACCCAATTTTATTTTTATGTTTTTGGATCTTTGGTTCGGTTTTGCAATAAATACACATTATTACCTCTGTAGTAATTGTGTTTTGGTGTTTTTATTAGTGTTTGATCCAAGTAAGACCTTTGGGATGGCTTACGCACTACAAAAAAATACACTTCCGTGATGATACGTGTTTGTCATAGTAGGTCGCTTTTTTTGTCATGCATGTACATCCATGAAAAATTTATGACAGAATCAAGATAGTCATACCCGTGCTGTCGTAGAAGTGTTCCATGACATTACCAAAATTATCATCACGGAAGTGTCCACTTCCATGACGATAAATCGCGCGTCACAGAAGTGCTTTCGTCAAGGGTGACCGACACGTGGCATCCACCATAACGGAACACTGTTAAGCTATCAGGTCGGGTTTTGGATCCGATAACCCATTAACAGCCTCGACCAATGGGGATTTTCCACGTGTAAAATCATCATTGGCTAGAGGAAACACGTGTCGGCTCATCGTCGGGACAGATGTCATCCACCCACTGGACAGAAGGCACCTATGATACGTCGACACGTGTCACGACCCAACAAGTTTAAATGGGCCGGCCCAACTAGAGGCCTACAAGATTTTGTGGACCATAATGGGCCGGCCCAGCTAAAGGCCCACGAAATTTTGCGGACCATAATGGGCTGGCCCAGCTAAAGGCCCACAAGATTTTGCGGGCCATAATGGGCCGGCCCAGGTAAAGGCCCATGAGATTTTTTTCTGCCATAATGGGCCGACCCAGGTAAAGGCCCACAAGATTCTTGCGGGTCATAATGGGCCAGCCCAGCTAAAGGTCCACGAGATTTCACCGACATTAATGGGCCGGCCCAGCTGTAGGCCCACAAGATTTTGAGGACCCTAGTAGACCGGCCCATTAACTGGCTGCCATATTTTGGGCCAAATGCCGGCCCATATTTGATCCGGTCCATTAATGGCCTGCCACGCTCCGGGCCTAATAGTGGCCCATATGAGATCCAGCCCGTTAAAAGCCTACCACGTTCTGGGACAAATTACGGCCCAGATCAGGTCCGGCCCTTTAAGAGGCTTTGGGCTCAATTATGGCCCATATCAGATTTGGCCCGTCAACTGGACACTATGCTTTTGGGCCCACTTGCTAAAGGCCCACTTAGTAATTCGGCCTGATATTAGTTTTGGCCTGTTAAGGCCCGTTTAACATTTCGGCCCTATATTAAATTCGGCCTGTTAAAAGCCCGTCATATAGTTGGGCCTAACTACGGCCCGGTTTGCATCCGGCCTGCTCGCAGCCGATATCTGATTGGGCCAAACAAGGACCCAAACAATTTTGGCCTGTTAAAAGCCCGTGATTTGATTCGCACAATCATGGGCCGGGGTTCATTTCGGGCTGCTGCGTAACTAGTAGGAATTAAGAACAAACCTACTATATACAATAAGTAAATTACGACATAGTAACTAAGAATAAACCTGCACTACACAATAAAGGATTTAAGGTATGTTACATCCACTGGGCATCAAAGTTCGCCACCAGTGATCATAAAGCGCAACGAAGAAGCAGATTACAAAACCTGGGCACCATTGCAACGTAACAAAATAATACTGAACCGAGACCACTTCCAAGACAGTTCAAGAAAGGTTAGCCTTGCGGGGGAACTGCTGCGCAAGCTGCTGAGCAAGGCTGTGAGACCGGCCTAGCATGTCGGTCATAGCTTCCAGGTGTAGCTATTTAGCGATGAGGTTCTCATTGGTGTTCTCCGCAATCTTGCTTAGAGATAGGACTTCAAGTCGAAGTTGAGTTGCAGAATGCCTTTCTGCTAGAACTTGGGACTGAAGAAGTCGAACTGATTCAGACAAAGAATTCTGTGAGCTTGTCTGACTGTTAGTCTCAAGTAACTTGAACACTGCATCAAGACAAGACTTTGGGGTTGTCTCGCTATCTTCAAGATGTTTTGCCTTCTTTGCTGCAATATATGTTGGGTTTGTCTCACAGCCTTCAGCAGACTTGTGCATGCCATCAGGCATATCACCCTGAAACAAAGTAGAGAGATGACAGGTTTTGCACGTGTATAAACAAAGATGATAACTGTTCTGTCAATTCTATCCAATTTCAAATTAGAAAATAAAGAGTATGTTCAAAATATCAATAGCATAATTTGGCATTGTTCATAATGCGGGGAGCTTCACCACACTACTGGATTACCATGTCAACATAACAAGCATAGATGAAGGGCAAAGAAAATCATTGTATCTATTTTGGATAATGTGCATGGCATGTTGTTCATATCATCAGCCACATCAGTAAGATAAAACAGGAGATGACAAGGTGCAAATGTGGGCTGCTTCACCACACACTGGATTATAGATCCACAAAAACAAGCATACATATAGGGAGTATTAAGTAATGTGCATGGTATGAATAAGGAATTTGGTTTTACAAGTAAAACTTAGAACTTACAGTTCTTACGAACATGCATTTTGGTAGAAACAGCAAACTAAACAGCAGTAAACGATAGGGAGTATGAGCAAATTAAACAGCAGTTGAGGATAAAGGCTTTAGAAGGACTGACTTACATTAACAGTTAACACCGGCTTTATAATGCCCTTCTCCATGGCAAGGGAAGGATAACTCAAGAATTTCAGCACATAATCTTCTTCATAAGCATTGCCTGTACTCTACATTTTGTAGAGAGTAATTATAGATATGATAATACTGGAAGGGATAGAGGATAATGAAGATAAGATGCAGATTGATGCTACATAATCAACTACCAATCCCTGGAAGTACAAGCGTTACAGGACAAAATGTACTGACAAGAGCAATGGGCTACACTTCTGCACTGGCATTGTCTGTGTACTCTACTTGTTGGTAAGATTAAATATAGATCTGATCTTTGTTAGTAAATGGTGGGCGAGGGAGATAAGATGCAGAATGCTACAAAATGAACCAATCCCTCTTCCCATAATACAAGAGTGTTTTGAACACTGGTGTACTGTACAAAATGTTCTTATATTATGGGACGGAGGGAGTAGCTGTTAATGTAAGTACAGTGATAGACCACGTTCAGTCCTTACAAGAGGACTACAGAGCTAAACCTCTTCAAAAGCATTGGGTTGATTCTAAATTTATGTAAGAGTCCATACGGATCTTATAATGTCCACCAAATGGACGATTACGAGGCTAACATGTGCAGTGATGCTACATAATCAAACAGCTATGAAAGTAAGTATGGTCATACAGGGCAAGAGGTACTCACAAGAGCAATGCAGTGTGCAGTATAGTTGCGAGATTCTGTGGTCCCTTGAGAACGAATTGTAACGCCCCGAGACCGATATGCCAGGTGTCCTCCAGTCATTCACTGTTGTTGCCTTGTCATGTTCTTGCGTGTCATGCATTGCATATCATGTCATCATGTGCATTTCATTTGCATACATGTTCGTCTCATGCATCCGAGCATTTTCCCCGTTGTCCGTTTTGCAATCCGGCGCTCCTATGTCACCCGGTGTCCCTTTCCACCCCTTTTCATGTGCAGGTATTTAACGTTTTCAGATTGGACCGAGACTTGCCATGCGGCCTTGGTTTACTACCGGTAGACCGCCTGTCAAGTTTCGTGCCATTTGGACTTCATTTGATACTCCAACGGTTAACCGAGGGACCGAAAAGGCCTCGTGTGTGTTGCAGCCCAACACCCCTCCAAAGTGGCCCAAAACCCACCTAAACCCCCTCCATCATCTTGGTCGTTCAATCACGATCGCGTGGCCGAGAACCGCACCTCATTTGGACTCTCCTAGCTCGCTCTACCTATATATATGTGGCTCTCCCCGAATTTTCGCGCAGTCCAAACCCTAGACATCTCCCTCCTCGCGCCACCGGACATGTCCGCGCCGCATCGGACATGTCCACCCCCGCCGGCCACCTCGCTCCGACGAATCACGTCATGCCACGTCGCCCCGCCGCCGCTCCCCTCCACTCAGGCGCCGCCACCTCGCCTCCCGCCGTCCTCTCTCTCTCCTCAGCCCCGCCGCCGGCCCGCGCGGCCCGGATCGGGCCCGCGGGGCCCATCTACTCGCGCCGCCGCCCAGAGGCAGCT
>NC_041386.1:364692551-364703533 GCF_002162155.2 Triticum dicoccoides | reverse complement strand
CCCCAAGCCGCCGCGAGCCACCTCCGTCGCTGCGGGTCGCCGCCGCCCCACCACCACCGCCCTTCGCCGGCGAGCCGTGCAGCCGCGCCGCCCCTCGTCGACGGGCCTCGTCGCCTGCCTCTTGCCCCGAGTGTCGCGCCACCGCGCCACCTTGACATCTCCGCCGGCTGCCTCGCTCCTTCTCCGGCCGCGGGACCGCGCCGCCCCGTCACCGGAGCGCCTCGCCATCGACCTCGCCGGAGATCACGCCTCGCCGGAGTTCTTCTCCCGTCAGATCCGGAGAGGATGGATCAGATCCACCAAGTCCACCAACCAAACGCGCGCCCTCGTCCCAGATCCACCCCGTCCCGGAACCGCTCCGTCCTGCGTTGACTTTTCACGGAGGTAAAATTTCACTAAGTCCCCGAAGTTTCTAGATTCATATGCCCATGTTCATTGCATCATAACTCCGCATCCGTAGCTCCGATTCGTGCGTATAGCATATCAAAATGTTCGTCTCGACGAGTACATCATTTCATCTCATTGCATCATTTTCATTTGAGCTCATCTCGAGGCCCGAAATGCTGTTGGAAGAGGGCTATGTGATGAATATGTCAGATCTGTTTCAGCAAATGGCCTTTTGTCATTTTTGCCATGATTAATGTGTGCATGCTATGATCCTGAGCTCTACATGTGTTTTGTTATATGCCATGCCATATTTACATGGGTGTATGCCATGTATTTTTGTGATCTTTGTGGTGACTAGCACAAGCATGCAAAGTAGCTTACTCGTTGATGCTGATTTCAGGGACTTGGAATTTCACTAAGTCCTTGTCCTGTTATTGTTTTTTATGCCATATGTTCATGTTGTTTCCTAGTGATCCGTGCCTCTTTTGAGGATGACGAGTAAGGATGTTTTGTTAATATTATGGTGCTCTATCCATCCATGTCTTTGTTTTCAATTATGGAACACCCTAGCTTTAGTAAATCGAGCTCTACTTTTGCTATAAAATGTTCCTGGCAGATTGTTAACATGTTTAACAATTTTGCCAAGCTTGTTGTTGTTCATCCTACATGCTTTGTTGTTGTTCTTGCCATGTCTAGCTTCTATGCCATGTCTTCTTGATGGGTGTATGCTTAGTTTGTCATGCAATGCCTCGTAGTGAGTGCATCGAGCTCGTAAAAATGCCTACTTGTTAACTATTTTGCATGCTCCAGTTTTTCACTAAGTCTGAATCTGTTTATGTTTTTGCCATGTTCACATGCTTGCAATTGTATTTTATGATCCCTTTTGGCTCAAGGTCACTAAGGGACTTTTGTTATATGCTTAGAGTAGCTTCATGCAATGCCTTACTTTGCCATGATATGTTCCTGTAGCATGTAGTTTTCATGCTCTAAAGTTTGCTTCCTGGTGATAAATTCCTGACATGCTGTTAATTTCACTAAGTCTGAAACCTGTTATCATTTGCACTTTTTCCATGCTTGTTTGAACCTGCTATTGATTGAATTAGCCGTAGCTCAGTGTTCATCTTTTATCAAGCATCTTGAGTGGATCCCTGCCATGTATTTTGTTGCCATGTTTGAGTGCAGTAGCTTATTTTCCTTGATGCATTTAGATGACCACTTGCTGTTTATCGCAGACCGGTGCCATATTTGTTTTGCTTGCCATTTCCAAACCGTGCCTCCGATTCCGGTGATCTTTATATCGATTTCGACCTAAATCACCTCACCTTTGAAGTGGAACTCTTGGATTTCCAAGTTGAAGCCAGGTTCAATCATTCCTTTCCAAATCATGCATATGCATCACATACCGCATCCCGCATATCATACCATGTTCATGTGTTGGTTGTTTACTATGTTGTGTGCTTATTTCCGGTGTTGCCTCTTAGGGTTGGTTCCGATAACGTCGCGTTTGTGAGGAACCGTTCGACTACGTCCATTTGTCTTCTTCATGGACTCGTTCTTCCTCCTTGCGGGATTTCAGGCAAGATGACCATACCCTCGAAATCACTTCTATCTTTGCTTGCTAGATGCTCGCTCTTTTGCTATGCCTATGCTGCGATACCTACCACTTGCTATATCATGCCTCCCCTATTGTTAAGCCAAGCCTCTAACCCACCTTGTCCTAGCAAACCGTTGTTTGGCCGTGTTACCGCTTTGCTCAGCCCCTCTCATAGCGTTGTTAGTTGCAGGTGAAGATTGGAGCTTGTTCCATGTTTGGAACATGGATATTTTGTTGGGATATCACAATATCTCTTATTAATTAATGCATCTATATACTTGGTAAAGGGTGGAAGGCTCAGCCTTATGCCTGGTGTTTTGTTCCACTCTTGCCGCCCTAGTTTCCGTCATATCGGTGTTATGTTCCCGGATTTTGCGTTTCTTACACGGTTGGGTTATAATGGGAACCCCTTGACAGTTCTCCTTGAATAAAACTCCTCCAGAAAGGCCCACCATTGGTTTTACCATTAGCCACCTAGCCTTTTCTTTCCCTTGAGTCGGCCGGCTCAAGGGTCATCTTTATTTAACCCCCCGGGCTAGTGTTTCTCTAAGTGTCGGTCCAACTGAGCGATGTCCGGAGCTACCAGGGGAAACTCTGGGCTGGCCCACTCGACGTTTGGCTCATTCGGTGTGCCCTGAGAACGAGATATGTGCAGCTCCTATCGGGATTTGTCGGCACATCTGGGTGGCTTTGCTGGTCTTGTTTTACCATTGTCGAGGATGGCTTGTAACCGGGATGCTGAGTCTGATCGGATTGTCTTGGGAGAAGGAATATCCTTCGTTGACCGTGAGAGCTTGTGATGGGCTAAGTTGGGACACCCCTGCAGGATTTGATCTTTCGAAAGCCGTGCCCGCGGTTATGGGCAGATGGGAATTTGTTAATGACCGGTTGTAGAAAACCTGAAGTTGATCTTAATTAAAATACACCAACCACGTGTGTAACCGTGATGGTCTCTTCTCGGCGGAGTCCGGGAAGTGAACACGATGTTGGAGTAATGCTTGACGTAGATTGTTCTAGGATCACTTCTTGATCATAGATTTCTCGAACGTGCTTTGCCTTCTCTTCTCGCTCTCATTTGCGTATGTTATCCACCATATATGCTAGTCGCTTGCTGCAGCTCCACCTCATACCTTTTACCTTACCCATAAGCTTAAATAGTCTTGATCACGAGGGTGTGAGATTGCTGAGTCCCCGTGACTCACAGATACTTCCGAAAACCAGCTTGCAGGTGCCGATGAGACCGTGCAGGTGACGCAACCAAGCTCAAGGAGGAGCTCGATGGAGATCTTGTCCTTCGTTGTTCCTTCCTAGTCGATCAGTAGTGGAGCCCAGTTGGGGTCGATCGGGGATCTGTGTAGCATTTTGGGCAGTCTTCTTTTATTTTGGTTCCGTAGTCAGACCTTGACTGTATCTGGTTGATGTAATGCTTTATTCATGTAATTGGGTGAAGTGGCGATTGTAAGCCAACTATGTATCTCTTTCCCTTATGTATTACATGTGTTGTCTGAATATTACCTCACTTGCGACATTGCTTTCAATGCGGTTATGCCTCTAAGTCGTGCTTCGACACGTGGGAGATATAGCCGCATCGAGGGCGTTATATGAATGTTCTTCTGCTAACAGTTTTCATACAAGTGAGACATTAAGGCAAATGCAGAAATGTAGTTCAAATTGTGATGTGATATCATAGACAGTACCTTACGTTGCAGCCGAGACCAATGTGTAACAATATTATTCTAGCCACCGTCGGATAAATGTAGCACCGGAGACTTTACAGAAATTTCGTTCAGAGGCTTGCCATCGAAGTGCGCTTGCCTCAGGTAGGAATGATACTTCATCAACGGGTGCTTGAAAAGCACAACCAACCCTTGCTCGTCATCACAATCTAGTTTGCGCCTCGCCTATTTAAAAGAATGAAATCTTGTGTCTTCTGTCAGCAGAAACATATGCAGTAATGACCATGAATAACATTAGTACATTACTTATGCATAAGTTGGGAGGAAGACTGGAAATTGTTCTGTGTCTGCGGTATAATCTTTCCATGAAGGAAAGATGCGCACAAAGTTCCTGACAACAACATAAGCTTCGTCTTCTAAACTGGGAAGAAATGGAATAGGGGTCCTATTTGCTGCAATTGGGGCTCTCTCTGGTTCGAAAAGGGATTTGGCAACTGGATTTGGTGTACTCTTTGCTGGAATGGGGGTTTTGCGTCGTACAGCTGGTGCTATGTCAACTGGCATAATCATACTGTTTGCTGCAGTTGGGGTCTGCTGAGTTGGGGCATCAGAAATGACCAGTGTAGTAGGGCTAGAGTGTGCTAGAGTTGGGGTATTTTGTGGGTCAGGTGATATTGCAACTACACCTAATGGGATATTTGATTTATCAGGTGCCACTACCTTTTCCAAATACTTTGCTTGTGCTCCTCCATGATCAGCAATCACCCTCTTCCTTTTGAACGTCTGATACACAAGAACATCATTTGAATGGATAAATATGGTATGATGACAGATGGAATATGTACTGAAAATGGATAGGCAGGGCGTATTCACATACACGATGTGTAAACTAAGCTAATGGCAGTTCAACAAAGTAGAAGCAATGCAAAGCATCAGTTGCAAGATATGTGCGAGCAATGTAACCTTGGAAAGTTAGAGAAAGTACCTTGATGGGTGAATAAGATAGGGCATCTTCCTCTGACTCCTCCACTAGGGAGCTACATTGACTTAGGTCTCCCTCTAGCTCAGAATCACTGTTAGGATCATATTCTGAGCATGAATCTGTAGGTGGAGAGTGTTTGCATTGCATTGCATCCAGACTTGATTTCAGTCCCTTAATGCCAAGTTTGATAGCCATGGCATTGTTCTGCTTTATTCTTTTCATGCGCGCAAGCTCATTTATGATGCTGTTCAGAATCTGAGATTCATGAAAACATAAAAAGTAGTCAGCTTATCTATGGAATGCATTGCGGTTTCAACTCGGAGAGTGTCTCCCTATAAACCCCTGCATATGCAAAGTTCACCTCCCCAACCGTGCTGACCAGACCACACACAGAGATACACACCCGAGCGGCGAACATGCATTTTTGAAACTAATTTAGGAACATTTAGCTGACCAATTAAACAACTCTGTTTTAATAATATCAGATTCGTATTTGAACAACTAAGCTTGTTTAGCTTGATGGGTGGAGCAGTGTTATTATGACACGAAGCATGTATTCTGATCGTATAGTGATCATAAAAGGGGGAACCTCTAAGCATATATTTTTTTAGCAAAAGAGGGTTTCCCCTCTGATTTCTATTAAAGAAACCACCACGGAACCAACATGATCAATTAAACCCTAAGGATGATCAATTAAACCGTATAATGGCTGTGCCATGGCAGATTTGAAGATGCAAACCGGAGAAATGATATTTAGCATCCATTGTTTGCTTCAAACTAAGAACTAAATTCTAAGAGCTGAAAAGAAAGTAGAGTAACCAAGTTAAGATCTATTTTCTGGTTGAGATCAAAAAGTTGAGGAGATATGAAGTACCACTTCTCTTGCGGCGCCGTGTAGGCATCGGGGGTGCGATGGCTGTTGGTGGCGTTGAAGCAGATCTGCGACGGTAGACGGGTGCATCGGGGGATAAGTCCCGTTGCGGTGGAAGAGAAGGTCGTGTGAGCGGCCCTGGAAAAGAGGATGACGACGCCAATGAAGCGAGAGGACGCGATGCAAGGCTATTGGTCCGTCGCCGTGGATGATAAACGTCCATCTCTAGCAGTGGACGACACGGTCTTGGTAGGCGCTCCGACATGGTGGAGGACGGTGGCGATGGATGTGGTGGAGGACGGCGACGATGGATGGGGTGGCGGACGGAGGCTGGTGTGGGAACGGGGTGTTCTAGCGCGGACGGTGTATGAATGGGAAAATGGAGGGAGAGGTATGGGGAACCATGTTTTTGGGACGCGCCTGTCTGAAATATGGGAAAGTTACGAACTTATCCCCCATTTCAAATTTGGACGTCTCGTCAGTTGGGGATAGGACGGTAATCTCGCATCTCCCAAATATTTGCCGGTAACTATTTCGGGCGAGGAGAGGGTGTTTTGCCGCCCACGGTTGGCGCCCATGGTGTATGAACGGGGCTGACAGGTAGGGCGGTTGTGTCACGTTTGATGGAAGTTACACATCTGCCCCTATTTAAAATATTAGCCTACATCTATTTCGGACGAGGAGAGGGTGTTTTGCCGCCCACCGTGTATGAATGGGGAATGGAGGGAGAAACAGAGGTCTTTCGGACAAGCTTGAATCAAATGAGTTTTGCCGCCCATGTTTGCCGCCCACCGTGTCGGAATGGGCTCAGAGGCGGTCGTGTCACGTCTAATTGAAGTTACTAACCTACCCCTATTTAGAGCAGTGGAAATCGGGCCGATGGATTGTCCATGTAATGGGTAGACAGTAATTTCCATCTCCCAAACACTTGGCTTCGGGCAACCGATGTGGGACTGGACATTTTGCTGCTTCTTTCGAATTTTGGGACAATAAGCATCCATGTTTACCCTGGCAACTAATTTCGAATCCATTTTGTATTCCTATATGAATCTTTATAAATCATCCTATGTGTTTTTATATATCTTCAAAAGGACGACAAAGATGTATTCCACTGTCATATATGAATATGGTTTACAAATGCCGATACTCAAATTCAGAAACTAGAATCTAGTTTAAGGTGAATTCAAATATTTGGAACACTTCATGTCCAACTCAAATGTCACACGCAGCATAATGTGTACTCCCATTTAGATATGTACACAAGCGATGTATCAAGATTCAAATACCGAGTCAATCAACCAAGAATGTACGGAACTAACAGACATATAAACACTTATAGAGTATATGGATCAATAATATCAACTAACATACATAAGCCAGGCCGCTGTACTTTTTTGGCTACAACAACATCCTTTTTTTAGCCATCATCTTGATCCTTTCCGATGCGTGCCACTTAAGGTCCATCTATACTACTATTGCTGAATGCACATTCAGCCTGATTGGCATATTTGTAGGTCTGGCACAACAATCCAAATGAAATGTCTCCGAGTCTTATCAATTAATACAGACTTGTGCTCAAATAAAATTACAAAAAAAACAAAAAAAAACAATTATTACATGATCTCTAAAACAAATGGTTTGATTGATTACATGAACAGACAACACAAAGGTTATTCAACTATGGAAAGAACATTTCACCTATGATTTACCAAGAAGGAATTTAATTTCCTTTTTTCCTTCAGGACCTTAACAATCTGGTCAGTCTGAGCTTGCTTCATTTTGAAATCCACCAAATATTTAATGGTTGTCTTGAGTACTGCTTGTGATTGTGCTGTTTGCTTCCTCAACATGTCAACTTCATCTCTAAGTGCAGAAGCAGAATCTCTTTCTACCACTAGTTTAGCCTCTAGAGCATCAGCAGTTGGCAATTCATAATGCACGATTGGGCCGGTGCCACTGCTGTAGGATGATGCAACGTCCATGGGGACCTTGCTCTTTGATCTTGGGCTAACTTGTTTTGCCATTAAAGTTCTGATTGGATTCAGAAAAGTTGAAGTTAGCAAAACATCTCAACTGGGAGTTATAACAACAAACCAGTTAAACAAACAAGGAATTAAAGAGTTTCAATTGGATGCTAAAAAGTAGTTATTAACATCATTGTAACCCGCTGTTGCAGCAGCAAAGCAGTTAAACAAACAAGTAGATATTTAAGTTAAGGCAAACAGGTAATTCTTAACAGTAAGTATCAAACACATAGATAGGCGCAGTCTACAATATGATTAACAGGCTGTGCCATTATGTAATCAGTAGCAAACTAAATTAAGCCAAGCAACATAATTGAACAATTTTGCAATAAGTGGCTAACTAAAATTCCAAGAAGCAGGTAACTGAACTTACACTAGTTGTTTGTACAGGCACACTGCAACTTCTTTTTCGCTTACAAGGTTGTACGAAGGAGTCCATGGCATCAATTGCTTGGATACGCAGTCCCAATACTTCTTTCTTCCCACACTGCATGGGTAAGTTGAATGGTTAATCTGGTAAGATGGTGCGTCCTTGATATGTTATATGAGGACGTGTAGTCAGACTAGTTGTAGCCAAACACATCACACTGGCTTTTACTGTATAATTGATGCGATTACTTTTGGCATATGAAGATCTAAGCAATCTACAATAGGATGAAAAGACTGGCATCCTTCACATTATTGGCGAACTCAGTTCATTGAAACAAGCAATTCAACCATTCTGTGGGTAAATCAAAAGCGCCACTGGAATATTTTTCACTATGCAATCATACACGCAAAAAGGGGCGATGCCACCATAGGGGCTGGTATGGGCGGCTGCCTCAGGTGGCTGGAAAGTGTGCACCTAGTTTGAGTCATCCAGGTTGGCCCATGCTAGTTTTGTTCGTCCCAACGCACGAGCAGACAATGTAAAAAATGAAGAAAAATGTTTCAATTTGGTTGGGCCAATAACATAAGTGCAAGGCAAGCCCTATAGCAGGCTCGCGGCCCAAACGAGCGCCTCCCATATCGATCGACAGCAGGAGAAATCCCAATTCATTCGCTCCAGCCTCCAGTCTGGTTCGCTCCTAACCTAGCCGCCGCTGGACAGACCGACACATCACTTCTTCGCGCCCTCGTTGGAGGGCGGTCGCCGGGCTTCAACCAAACGGAAGGACCAGAAGATAAAGATCCAACCCTGGGTGTAGCCTGCGTGGGAGGTAGCGGCGGCAGCACGGGCATGGCATCGAGCTTGCGCAAATGGACAGTCGCAGCTTGCAAGAGTAGCATGCGCAACGAGCAGGTAGATCACATCCCTGATTATATCTAATTCATCTCTTCAATTTCTGGCCAATAGTTAAACCTGACGGTGTTGTAAAACTACTTGTATGTAGGGAATCTATGAGAAAATGAAACCAATTTCTACTTATTTTATAACTCCCCCAATCAATACTGAACTAACTGAATCTGATGTATCTAATCAAGTTTCCGGTGCAAACATACAAGCTCATGTTGTTCTTGAGCCTGAAGTGTCTAATGAACAGACTGTAATGAAGGATTTGATGCAAACATTTTACATGCTCCTGGTGATGAACATATAGTGTCTAATGAGGGATCTAATGCAAGCATTTTGCATGCTCATTGAAGGATTTAGTGTCTAATGATGATCTACTATGTTGAGAGAGACAGAGATTTGCAGGATGACAAGCAAATTATAGTGCATTTTCATAGCTTGAGGAAACGTCGAGGCCATCTACGAGAAAGTCCCCGTATCATGACAACATAGCATAAATACTTTTCTAATCTGTTGTTTGAAACTATTGGCATAATTGTGCAGGATAGATATATTGATATGCAGTTTGCGCACTGGTTATACGTGCAATTACACTTCGATATTTTCGGCCAGAGAACAAATAATTCAAGCAGGCACATACCATGTTTGTAGTCCTTGTACACCATGTTGCATTTTGTGTTTTTTGGGTGCTTGCATCATTTAGTGTTTATAATCTGAACTACTTTGGACCATTAGCTGGTTTTCAAAGTGCATGTAGCTTCACATTTCTCAAGTTATGTTGATTTCTGGAGTGCAAGTGCCTTCATATTTTTTAAGTTAAATGTTCGCCCCTGGTAACTTGAATTCGTGGATCAGCCATTACACACAAATCATACACGAATGCCAGTAAGAATTAAATGAAATGCAGGGACTTATGCTAGCTCGTTGTACAGGCTCACTGCAGCTCTGCTTGCGCTTGGGATGTTCCATGTACAAGTCCATGTTACCACTTGCTTGGATGTGCAGGCCTTGTGCTCCTTACATCCCCCTCTGCATTTTTGACACGACGAATGGTTGATCAAATAATAGGAATCGACCTTGATGTTGTAACGGAGGACAGATACTTACAAGGTTATACGGGTGTGCAGGATGTGTACCAGATCCCATAGCGCCATCATGCTTCGCTAAAATATGGATTTGCTTGTTTTAGATGATATCTCCAGAAGAAATAAGAGTTAAGGTCAGAGTTGCATAGGCGGGTAAGCTAAGAGAGTAGTGAAAGGATATCCAAGCATCGTCGGAACAATGCACAAGGGAGTGATGTGTGGATACCTAGTTCGGGCCGGCGTTTGGGCATGCTCGCCTAGCTAGAGTGCGGGTCACTTCAGAGCCGTTGAGGGTGATGCGCTGGCGTTAGCTGGGCGCGCACGGATGCAGATCTTGAGTGGCAGCGGAGCGCTACGATGCGGTGGACGAGACCGTTGGTGAAGCCCCAACGGCCTCGGGGGGCGGAGGTGCGATGATGTGCTCGGTGAAGTAGCCCCGGTGAGCTGGGAGACGGCGTCGGTGAAGCGCACCCGATGCGGTGGAACTCGGTGTCTGTGAGGCACGTCGATTGCGGCGGCCGAAATTGTCGGTGGACCACCTAGTGTGGTGGACGAGGGCATAGATGAGGTAGCTTCGATGCGGTGGTGAAGCGCGACCGTCGTCTTCGTCGTCGTCGTCCGACATAGAGGTGGGGAACGGTGGGGAAAGAGACGAGACAAGGGGCGATTCGAGGGTTGGCGGCGAATTAGGGATTTGAGCAATCTGGGCGCGGAAGGGGATGATGGAGAAGAGAGATTTTGCAGGGCTAGAATTGGGGCCGCCAGATATTTCAATCCGAAACATGGAAGCGCGAACTTATATTGTCGTCGTCCTTTTTTTGGGGGGGAGGGGGGTGGGTGGCTGGGTGCTACGCGTCCGTCGGACACAGGCCACCACCCCAACAGGACTAGGCTTCGGTGCCTTAAGGCACCTGCCTTTGTGTCCATGACATATGGGCCCAACAGGTGGCTGGCCCACATGTCAGTGACCCAAAGGCAGTTGCCTTTAAGGCACCGAAGCAGCGTCCACCCTGACACGACCCTGGTTCGCCTGGTGCGCCTACATTTGAGAATGCAAACGAATCTTCTTTCATTTGCAAACGAATCTGTA
>NC_041386.1:364677906-364692219 GCF_002162155.2 Triticum dicoccoides | reverse complement strand
ACTTATATTGTCGTCGTCCTTTTTTTGGGGGGGAGGGGGGTGGGTGGCTGGGTGCTACGCGTCCGTCGGACACAGGCCACCACCCCAACAGGACTAGGCTTCGGTGCCTTAAGGCACCGAAGCAGCGTCCACCCTGACACGACCCTGGTTCGCCTGGTGCGCCTACATTTGAGAATGCAAACGAATCTTCTTTCATTTGCAAACGAATCTGTATGTATTACCATGCCCGTGTTTTCCTTGCAATAATTAGTCATTCAAAACGAGATACTCCATCCGTTCACTTTTGTAAGTCGTTTCAGACAACTTAAAATGAACTGTTTTGCACATTGTCTGAAATGTCTTCAAGGTCTTATAAAAGTGAACAGAGGAAGTACTATAAATTAATTAAGGAGTTATTTGAAAAAAAATCGAAATGGTACCCACGCTAACGTGGATTAGAGTGTGTGTCACATAATTAGTTATTTGAATTAGAGTGTGTGTCACGTAGTTAGTTATTTGAATTAGAGTGTGTGTCACGTAGCGATCTCCAATTCTAATGTGGATTTCACATTTCACTGTATCCACGCTACTTTTTTAATACAAATTCATATGTATATGATGAACACCATGGTAGTGAGAAAACTTTTGGATGGATTCAAACATATGACCTACAAAATAGCATAACAAACTGAGTCAATGTCAACTTTTCGAAACTTAGTATGGCACGAATTCGAAATAATTACCCGTATGCCTGTTCCTTGGTTCAAATCTTACAATGTACACCGAATTGAAACATCGATATTAAGTCTCGTACTATGTACATTCAAATGTTGTTTTTAGCCCCCCGCACAAACCCTACATACTTCCTGTATCAGTCAATCTTCCTCTCCTAACCACCTTAGGAAGCTATCGGTTTCCAACACACATTCATTCTTTCTCTCCATGTTTCGATCTCTTAGTCTCTCAACTACACAACCCCCTTTTCCACTCTGTAACCAAATCTATTTACCTCACACACCCACCATTGCACCCCATGCCGAGCTCTCTCTCTCCCCCTCTCCCTCTCACCCTCTCGCGCTAAATACATGCATTGCCTATCTAGCCCCCAACCTCTCGTGCATGCGCACGCATGCACGTTGTATATCTAGGTCACTCCCTCGAGACTGTCTCACTCTTTCTTCCACACGGCGGGCCACACTCGCTCAATCTCGCTCTCTTTATCTGAGTCTCGTTTAACCTCGTTTTCTTTCACACAGAAATGATATATCTCCCTATTCGGGCCTCAATCGACATACTCTATACTCTCTCACGCAGATTGTCTATCTAGGTCAGTCCATCCAAGCCGCCACCACTCTTTCGACCTCATGGTGGGCCACGCTCACTCAATCTCTCTCTCTCTCTCTATCTCTCTCTCTCTCTCTCCTTTTGTCTCGATTGACCTCGCTCTTTCTCGGACAAAAACGATATATCACCATGTTGAGCCCAATTCGACCTATTCACATTGTATACTCTCTCACGCACATCGTCTATCTAGGTCACTCTCTCCAACCCGTCTCACTCTTTCGATCGCACGGCGACCCTATGTGATCGGTTGACCTTGCTTCCTCTCACGCACAAAATATATCTACACGTCTGTGACTAGATCATCTCTCAAGCTCTATCTTACAGCCCTCACCCTTGCCAAAAAGCTCAATCGGACAATATCTCTTCAGAGCATATATATATTTGTTCAATGAATGTCAGACCACACTCACTTTGTCTCTCTATCTATATGTCTCTCGATTGACCTCGCTTTCTCACACCGTATCTTCCACGCGTTGAAGGTACTACCTCTCCATCCCTCGCAAAGCTGGAGCTATTTACTTTGCGAGGGGCACTCCAACCTTGGATTAATTTGTGTGGGCATTTATTTCGGTCGGTTTAGATTATATTTTCGTAGCATTCGACCCACAACTACTCCAATCATCATAGCGGGTAATTAAGCTACGGGGAGCACCTAATATGAGCACCGGGGAGCCGTTGGATCGAAGATGCAGCGGTACACACGAGGCCTGAATGTTTTATTTGCAAAAAAACCTTTGGAGAGTTAGGAAATTGCGCATAATTACAAAGACTACTCCCAAGCCATTGGATCTCACTTCCAACGGTATAAAAACTCGTATCACCATAGTATCTAAGTTGCGGGGTGGATGTGATATTCTATGCCGCTGTCATTTTTGTTCGTAAACTTGCAAAAAACGTGTAACTCGTGCCGTTACTTGTCTAACCGCGCAAAGTGTTTGTTCAAAAAAACCATCCTACACTGAAATATCAGAACAACAGACGGGGGTCCCACTTGTCATTAATCAAATTTGGACCTAAAACTAACAAATCTGAAAGACGAGATTCGAACTGGCAACCTGGACTACAAAGCGTAAGTCGATAGCCTAAAAAACGAACGGCTGTTGGCTTTGTCCCATAACTTGATTTTATACAGTACTTGCATTGAGTAGAGTAGAGGGAGTGCCTCGTCAACACGTGCATGACCGTTATCTCACTTACTGGTGGGTCCCAGGCCTGCGATCTCAATCTCTCTTCTCTCCATCGTCTAACCTTTGCACGAGCACACACGAAGAGCGGCGCTAGCTTGCCGTGGTGTTATTACAACTAAAAAAACTTGGAAAATAGAAGAATCGCCTAGAACAAGAGATGTTGTGGCGGGTCGAGATGAAGCTAACCACATCTATCCTCCGTGCCATGTTTGCATGATGAAGCTGTGTGGCTAGTGGGGTGTTTTCAACCGACTGGCTGGGTCCTAAGGTCGAACCATAGGTACTCTACTACGTCTGATACAGTATATTTTTACACGCACATTTTTCCTCCGTGCCGAGACGTGGCACACCCTACCGCGCGGTTTCGGGGTCCTCCTGGGTGGTGCACGCATATATTCTTCCTGACGTGGGACGCCCTACCGCGCGTTTTCTGGGTCCTCCTCAGTCGTAGTGCCGAAGCAAGTAAATGAGTCGTCAAATCACGAAAGACCACCTTTCCCGCCGAGTACATCAGTGAAGCATGGTGGCTAGCCAGTTGGGCTAGTTCGACCGATTAGCTAGGCCGCCGCCACATTTTTTTTCACCCCTCTTTTTATCTACTTGCCAGCAGGTAAATTTAAATATCTACCACGGCGTTGCTCTGGTGTTTGGGTCCGGCAGGATTTTTAATTTTTTGATTGATGGGAGCAGGCGCGGTAGGATTTTTAATTTTTTGATTGACGGGAGCAGGCGCGGCAGCAATTATTCACGATGACTCCGCCTGTACCCACTGCTCCCTGATGTGAGAAGTCGTCGACTGGTGTTTTACCGTGGTGAAAACCAAAAGATTCCCCGCTCCCTCCGCCTTCCCCTAGATTGCATTGCCTTTCAGCTGTTTCGCCCCCTTTGCTTCCTCTCCCCATTGCTTCTACCTGGTGCCATGGCGGCGCAGCAGATCATGGAGTCCGAGGTGAGGCTCCTGACACAGGAGCTCCATGCCAAGGATGCGGAGCTCAGGGCCAAGGACGTGGAGCTCCGTGAGCTCAAGGAGGAGAGGAGTGCCATGCTCCACCGTTATGTGCGGGAGTTCATGGAGCTTCAAAAGTGGCAGGCGTCCACCACAAAGATGCTCGAGGCGTCGGCAGCGTTGCTGCAGAAAGCGGGAGATACGATAGGCCGTCAGGGGAGCCGGATGGAGCGCGAGCGGGCCGATCGTGACGAGGTCCAGGATCGCCTCAGCCACTTGGTGAACCAAGTTGCCACGCACGTGTTGCGGCTGCGTGATGCCTACCGTCGTGCCAGCGTGATGATGCCGGCCATCGGGCTAAATCCTCTGCATGGGCATGTCCATGTCTCGGCGCAACATGGCCGTTGGATCAAACTCAGACGGTGCAGATCAGTCAATGTAGCACAAAGCGTGTGGGTGTGTTTGGTTGCATTCTCATCTCAATATAGTTGTTTTCTCTTCGTGTATTTTTGTCAACCTACTAGTGTGGACTCAAGCACCCTTCATGCACTCTGCCAAACACCCAAAAGTGGGTCGAGAAGGGAACTTTTGCTCCCATCCCGTGCACCCTTCATACACCCTGCCTAACACTATTCATGCTTCATGTGGTTCATGTTTCGTGGAGTACTGTAGCACCGTACTCTTCGTGCGCTGTGGACCTAGTTCTTTTAACATTGATCTCACCGTCCATTCTCGACCGGACAGTCGAAAAAGAGGTACTATGTTACATATAGGAGTAGTTGACATGCGCACAACATCATTTGTTATCGTCATATCTTACTACACTAGCAACAATATTGTGTAGTACTCACGTATGAACCACTGCACATGCCTAGTAGTAGGAGCACTGTGTATGTTCAAGTGGCTGCCGTGTTTCGCACTCCTCCGTCGTAAGAGTGGAAGCGCTTGCTGTAATCATTTTTCTTCTTCTGAAAAACAGTGGACACGCTCTACCGTGCGGATCCTCCTCCATCCATGCACTAAATTACTCACTTTCGCCGATGTGTGGGATAGCCAGCATCGGGGTCCACCAGCCATGCACTAAATTACTCCGCAGTAGAGTGACGATAGACTACCCCGATCGAAGCGCTGCAGTAATGCCCAATGAGCCGTCAAATCACAAAACCCCCTCCTTTACAGCAGTAAGTTGGACGGACGAAGCAACCATCATTTCACTCTTCTCTCTCAGCTTCTTCTCTACCCAACCCTCGCTTCTGCCTCATCTTTTTCCTCATTTCTTCAAGAAAACCCCGACCTGCTTCTTTCTTCTCTCCCAAAGAAGGAAAGGTGAGCGCATCAATGGTGTTGATTCTGGCCAAGGCCCGGTCTTGCAACCCCGAGACTGATCCTATAACTCCCTCTCTTTTCTTCTTTTGGGTTTGTGATTATGGTTTCTTTTCTTTTATTTCTATTTGACAGTTTCTTGATGGATGCTGGAGCACCGGCCGAAGTGATGTCTATGGCTCCGACCAAAACCGTCGAGGCTCATGGTACGAAGAAGCACAAGCACCCCGCCAAGACTACCGCAGACAAGCTCAAAGCCATCGCCCTGTCCAAGCCCCCCTCTCCGGGATCCCTCATTAATCAAGTCCAGGTAATATCTCTTCTTGACGATCTTTTTCTTGATATTGATCGTGTTTTTTCATCTAACACGCAGTACTAGTACTAGTAGTACAACTTTCTGGGTGATCTTGCATGCGATTTTTGTGTGCCAAATGACGGTTCTAAATTCCTCTTTTGACCAAAACATGCGAGAGGTTGACACTGATTCTTATAGATTACTTTCAACTACTCCCTCTGTCCCAAATTTCTTGTCTTAGATTTGTCTAGATACGGATGTATCTAATACTAAAATGTGACTTGATACATCTGTATCTAGACAAATCTAAGACAAGAATTTTGGGACGGAGGGAGTACTTTATGAACATCAATGCTACCTTTTAAGAGGGTATATTTGCCTCAGTAACTTGTGTTATGGATATTGCATGTAATCCCTCTGCTCTCGTGCCTTTGAAGACATGTTCTAGTGTCTTTGTTCACTCATTTCTATGCGTATATGTAGTCATATATGGAGTATAATATCGAAAATCATCTTATATTTCTGAACGGAGGTAGTAATAAAATATGGTTTCTATTTGAATTAGAACTAGGTCCGCGGTGGAGATGAAGTTCTCAAAGTCATGCCATGTGAACTGGAAGACCTGATGATGAGTTCTACTGCTGAACTATCCAGCTGTTGTGTCCTTGTCTCCACGTGTCCTGAACTAGTGTTTTCCTGTAGCATTGTTGTCATGCATGTTCTCGAGGCTGTACTTGACCACAACAATTTCCTGGCTATGCCTTCGATTACGAAGGGTGTGGTTCTTGTAAAGCTTCCCAACAAATCTGATGCGGTCTGTCTTCATCATCATGTTTATGAGTGGAAAGACCACTCTGTTAGGTTCTCCAAGGTTGACAAGATGGTGATGGTGCATGTAGACATCTCACACGAAGTCCATGGTCTAGTCAGTTATGCGGGGTTCATCCCGTAGGTCGGTGGCAAAAAATAGTCTGCAGAGTTTAGTTAGTGCAACTTTGCTTGTCTGTAGTAAGTACTATTGTTCAGTACTTGATTTGTGTTTGTGAACCCTGTATTGTTTATTAGTACTACCGCTTTTGGTGTGTGGTCAGTCCTGAGAACGGTCTATGTTAATGTCTGTCCACTCAATTCAGTCTGTATATTTTGAAGTATCCATATCATATTTTTTATGAGGATGGTCTATCAATTATGGTTACACTCCAATATCTGTATGCAATGCAGGGTTTATCGCACCCACCAGGATTTCCAGCCCCATGGATGTTCGGTCCATACGATTTGTCACGACCTTTGGACTGTCCTACTTGTGGGAGTAGGCGGGGCCCCTGCATGCCACGCGTAGTTGAACGATCAATCTTCTGTTTAGTACTTCAACATAGTGATTTCCTGGTAAGGATTCACTCGTGTCACATCAAGTAAATCTTATTGATTTACTGTCTAAATCTTATTGATTTAGTGTCATGTTTTCTTTCTTTTCCTACAATTTTATGATGTAGGTTTTGCCATGTGACATTCATCACAGAATAAACCGTTTGGTTTGCTCTACGATGGCTATTTTTGCAAGTTTCACTTCTTATGTCGCGTCAGTAACGAAGGCACTATCCATCACTTATATTACTGGAAAAAATTGGATCAGTCTATTGTCTGAGTACAAGCTGAATCCCTATGATGAACTGTAGTTTGGTTTAACAAAAACGCCATAATTAGTCCTTCTCGCGTTTAAAAGAAATGAAGAAAAAGGCTGGATCACGGTCACGGATCCTAGTCAAGTTAGAAAGCTGATCATAGCAGACCAGACACGATCGCCGATGTCTCGCACAGATCGAGCACCGACAGTTGCTCTAGCACTGACATCGGCAGCAGCTCAGTCTGATCCAGCTGAGGATTGGGCATCGACCGTGTCAGCGGATCAGTCTGATCTACCGGAGGATCGGGCATCGACACTGGCACCTTCTCCGACACCGGCACCAGCTCTACAAGGAGCACCATCTCCGGCAGCAGCAGCGGCTTCGGCTCCTGCACCAACACTTGCACTTGCATTTGCTCCAGCCCGTGCAGTTGCACTGGCAACAGACTGGGCTGCAGTTCGCACTTCATATACCAAAGTCCTTACAAAAACCGACATGTCCACCTTCTTGGTAAGCATTGGCCGCCCAAGTGCTTCGTTCTTTTTTCTTTCCATGTTGTTTCACATGATTCACTATGTTGATCTAACTATTTGGGTATGTCTTCTTGTTTGCAAACAGAGAATTCCTAGAGCAACGAGGGAGTCGTTCAACAATCTGGGCGACCGCGGCCAAGTTTCTCTTACCATGCGCAGCCTTGGTGTGAATGAACCTGCTCAATATATCGTAAGTACAAAGGATGGTCGCATGATGATTGATGCTAAAGGATGGTCAAGGTTCAAATCTAAATCATATCTTGCGGTAGGGGATGATGTCAAAATCAAAGTTTCTCGGCAAGGAGAGCTGGTCCAAATCAACTTTGAAATTCTTCAGTAGCAGCACGCAACTGCCTAACTGATCTATCCTCCGAGAGATTTTGATGTAATAATCTGGCATGGTGAAACAAGTGTCCTGTGTGTATAAGTAGTACAATAGTATTATTTATCACATGGTATATCGTTGATAGAATTGCAACTCTGATTGCTGGTTATGAACTATCATTCGATTTCATTCCAACAGCTGCCGTGCTTTATTCAATTTTGTGTATTCGCCTTGCGACAACATCTAAAACCAGCGTTGTACCGATTGCTTGCAATATGAAAAGCGCTGAGGTAGAACACATGGGCCCCCAAACATGCAGGGTTGGCCTGCGGCCCAAAGTCCAGAACCTGGTTTCGAGAAGCACTAGCTCAGTGCAGAAGTGGCGTCCTCCTCCTGCTGTGGGTTGGGCGAAGATGAATGTTGATGCTGCGTTATCTCGCAATGGTGAAAGGGGAGCCCTGGCAGTTGTGAGCCGGGATCATACATGCTTCTTCCTTGGAGCATCGGCACTGGTGTGCGAAAGTGTTACTGATCCAGAGATACTAGAGGCAATAGCATGTTGCGAGGGGCTATCTCTGGCTCTTGACTTAAACCTGCAACAAGTTCAGATTAGCACCGATTGTTCAGCAACAGTCAAGCATATCGGAGAGGCATACTTGGGGCCCAGCAAAGTTATTATGGACGAGATCAAGATGAAGAAGAATATGTTCCAAACCATGGAGATCATACATGAAAAACGCGAGTGTAATGTTGAAGCGCATGTGCTCGCAAAAGCTGCTACTTCTTTGCCCTGTGGACGCCATCTTTGGCTCACAGGAACCCCCGAAATTATTTGTATACCTATGACTGTTAATCTTCAATAAAGCAGCTTTTATCCCTCAAAAAAACATATGAGTATTATATTCTCAGCTGAACCCCCATAATGCCCGTGCGTTGCAGAGGGAGTATTTTTCTCGGCAAGGTGAGCCTGTGATATAAAAGATTTGTATATTTCTTTACAGAGGGAGTATCTCTCTGTCAAAAAATATATTTATGTGTAACTAGTTACTCCTGTCTTTCTACTTCCTTTCGCTGATATGTGGGGCAACCGGCAACGGGTTCCACGTGCCATATGCACAAATTAGAGTGCACAACTTCACGGCAGACACACCCCGGTCGTAGCGCCACAGTAATGCCCAATGATCCATCAAATCACAACCCCCTTAGCTTTAGCAGTAAGCTGGACGGACGAAGCGACAATATTTCACTGGGCCTGAATCCCTTTCTCCCTCGTTTGCTTGTTCAGAGAAAACCCCCTCTCGGCGATTGCATAGGGTTTTCTCATGGAGAACCAGGTACAAATTCTTCATCCATCCCCGATAAACCCAAGTCCCTTGGTCGCAGGTAATCCTAGGATGGCAGCCGCCGCCATTGATGCATTTTCTTCCTACTGAATCTAGTGTGTTTCATTTGCAGTGCCCAAAGTGCGAGTACCCTATAGGTTTCTACGCCCTCGGCGAGACGCCACACTTGTTCCTTCTCATCCTAACATAGCATTTTGAAATGCGCACAATATGTTCCTAGAATCCTCTTTTCTATTCGGGAGGGTGGGTTTTTTTTGAACATGTTGTGTTCTCATATTATTTTTCCTGCAGTGTATTATTTGCTCTGCCAAAACACATGTACTCAAGATGCTCGGCCTTGCCATAACTGAATACACTAGTTTAATGGTCACAGTGAAGACAAGCCATGGATATAAGTTCCGAGTTGGGTTCATGAACCAAGAAGATCGCTGCTTTTTTTATGGCTGAACTTGGATAAACTTTCTCAAGTGTTACGGACTGAAAGTTGGCGCACGAATGTTGATGGAAATAGCAGAACCTGGTCTCATCTTCACTGCGAGCTTCCACCCCGACGTCGTTCCAATTGTTCATCCATGTTAGTTTTGTATCTGGTTCTTGCTTGTTGCCTCGATTACTTCTTAATCCACCTATTCTGTCTAACTAATCACAATTTAACTTTAGAAGTAGCAACGAATCTCTCACAAAGATGCTACTTCTAACTAATATTTTCTTATAATTGGTGGCACGTGTAGGTTTTTCAGAGTAAAGCAGTCTGCCCGTTTGTTACTCTGTAATAACTCGGCTGTTACTAATGGCACTGAAGTTGACTGGATCGATATCCACAAGTTCCTACACTTTATTGATCGTCTTGAGGCCCTTGTGGGGCGTTTCAATGGTGGAAGGCCACGTGGGATATGTGTGCCATTGCTGCATGTTGAACAGGTCCAACTGTGTCGAGAAACTTATGGTACGAGTTGTTTTCTGTTATATATGTTGTTCATAAACTATTGCTTATACACAGTTTTACAGCTGTGATCTTCTTGAAACAGGAACTGCCGAGTTCTATTGTTCCTATACAGATGCCTGACCATGGTCGGGTCAAACTTGCGCTTGGTCACAACATGATGTTTATGTCGACCTACTCAATTCCCCTTGGAGGTGAAAAGATACTTATTCATGGGTGGTCTCAAATAATGAAGGCCCGTCCATCTTGGAGAATAGGACATAAGGTTATGTTCATGCTTTTCCATGGCTCTAAAGCGAATATCCTGTTTATTGACCATGTTGCGAGATGAAGCCGCTTTCAGAAGGTTGTGGATGCGCGGGGTGGCGCCTGGGCCTTGTCCTAGGGCTTGGCGGCCTCACCCTTGGTTAACTGTAGGCGAAGTAGCACTGTTCGAGGCGTGCTTTGTACGGTTGAACCTGTATAAGTACTCATACTGCTTTCAGCTTTGGTTGTTAAGTGCCCCTGCTGGTTTCAGTTAAGGTTGTTAAGTACTACAGTCTGTCGTGTTTCTTCAGTCCTGTCTTCCTCCAGCCGCCAAAACCAAACCAGCGCCGGCGGGGCCGCCTGCTTCCGCCTCCCACGGTTGGCTGTGCCTCAGCGCACGCATCGCCGCCCCACCGTCTCCTAAATCGTTAACGCCGACGTCCTCCGTGCGCTTTGGTGCGCTCGCTGCGGCACCGCCCTCTCGCGTTGTCAACATGGTCAACAAACAACAGGAATCGGCAGAAGTACGTGGAGAGGATGATAGTAGGGGCCCACCACGTCAGCGTATGGAAAAATAAAATGCTTCCTCCTAGTGTTTTCCGGACATGTGGGACCCACGACATTGGGAGCGTATATAGTCAATAGACAAGAGAACAACACAAGATCGACTGACACCTGGGACGTAGCTACTCGAGCAATATTTTTTTGTTTGGTATTGTTGAGACGGAGTAGGGTTTGAACTGGGCTGTGGCCCGTCTAGCCCAGGCTTATATTTTATGTTCACCATGTGACCAACCCAGCTATTTTTTCTTTGTGAAAATGAGCCCAGTTTATTTTTTCTGAAGAATACCTAATCCAGGCCTACTTATTTTTCTACGCCCTGATGGGCTGCAACTCTTGCAAGATGCCTGCAAATCTTGAAAGTAATATGAAATGGGTTGTAAATATAAAAACAGATGACAAATTGGAAATTACATTATAATTTCTAAATTTTATTACATTTTCAGATTCCTATTTCACTGGGCATTAACCTAATTTAAATATATCTTCAAAATACTTTAAATCTGGCTGGACATTTCAGTATTAAAAATAGTTTGGAACCCATAGAAATATGCGAAATTGGCCGTGGCCGACCAAAAAAAACGACTGCGATAAATTTCATAAAAAGTTGCCATGAGCTATATATAAATTATTAAAAAAGAGGGAGTGGTCTGACTTGTGGGCCTGTTTAGTTGACGCGTATGTAAGATTTTTTTAGTTATTATATATGTCAACAAACCATTCTAGCAGACGTACCCGTTGGATGTCAATCCAACGGCCGTCGTGTTTCATCAATCTCTGATCTTCTTGCTCCAGCCGCCAAAGCAGTGCTGGCGGGACCGCCTACTCCCGCCTCCCGTGGCCGGCTGTGCTACCGCGCAGGCCTCAGCACCCCCTACTACTCCCACTGCTGGCCAGGGCATCCCTCTACTCACCCACACCCCCTGTTATTCTGCGGCGACGGCAGCCTCACACCGCAGCCGAACCGATGAACGCTCGTACTCCTCTCCGCGTGGGCATCCACTACCGCGTCTTCCCCGGCTCCGCGTCGTCCCCTTCCTATGCCTCGCCGTCGTCCACCGCCGTGGTGCTCTCGACGTGGCGTGGTCAATGTGGTCAACGACCGACTTCCATCGGAACAGTACTGTACATGGAGAGGCTGACAGCTGGGTCCACGACAGCCGCAAGGAAGTGCCTCCTTATTACGCGCAAAATAATTATTCCTCCACCTGACAGCGGGGACCCACCGGACGGGTCACCAGTATTTTGCGAAAAAATCGTTTCCCCCTGACTGCTGGGACCCACCGGATGGGCCACCGTATTTCGCAAAAAAAAACGTCCCCCCCGCTGTCAGCTCGGACCCACCGGAAGTGCCTCCTTATTATGCACAAAAAATGAATACTCCCTCGACTAGCTAGGACCCACCTTGGTGGGAGGCTGACTTGTGGGCCTACTAAGTTGACGGTAGGGATGGCAATGGGTCGGGTTTGGGGCGGGTGGAGCTGGTCCAAATCCAACCCATGACCCATCTTCCTACCCTCTACCCATCCACCAAATTATCCATGGGCACAACTTGTGCCCATGCCCAAACCCACTGGATACCCACATACCCATGGAGCTCCATGGGCATAGAAAAGTCAGCATGAAGCCTTCCCAAATATCAAATCAACTCATCATCATTCACTCACAAATGACAACATAAGCTACATGCATAAGTAGGTAACAAGTAATACGATGAGTCCTTAAGTGTGACATACCAGAGGTTGATTATGTAGCATATAGCTCATGGCACAAATTGCATATTTCCTGCCATTTCCCATTGATTCGCTCTTTCTACTGTCACTGGCATATGACCCCACATGTCATACGGGTATCCATTGGATATCCATGGAGCACAAACTATAACCATGCCCAACCCGGTTGTTCGTGGGTATCCATATCCACGGACCCATGGGCAGAAATGTGCTCCATACCCTTGCCCAACTGGGTTGGGTATCCATGGGTATCCAGATCCATGGATAAATTTTCCATCCCTAGTTGACGGGGATGAAGGGCTTTGTCAACTTAGTCAATAGGAATGATTCTAGCTCCAGTGACCGTACGATGTCCATCCAACGGCCGTAGTGCTTCTTCAACATCTGGTCTTCTTGCTCCAGCCGCCCAAAGCAGCGCCGGTCGTGCCGCATGCTCCTGCCTCCCGTGGCTGGTTGTGCTGCCGCGGAGGCCTCACCGCCCCCTACTATTCCCACCACTGGTCAGGCCCTGCGGCGACGGCAGCCTCACACCACAGCCGAACCAGTGAACCCTCGTACTCCTCTCCGCGCGGGCTTCCACTGCCGTGTCTTCCCCGGCTCCATGTCGTCCCCTTCCTAGGCCTCGCCGTCGTCCACCGCTGTGGTGCTCTTGGCGCGGCGTGGTCAATGTGGTGAACGACCGACTTCCATCGGAAGAGTACTGTGCGTGGAGACGCTGACAGCTGGGTCCATGGCCGCAGCAAGGAAGTGCCTCCTTATTACACGCAAAATAATTATTCCTCCACCTGACAGCGGGGACCCACCGGACGGGCCACCATATTTCCCAAAAAAACATTTGCCCTTGACTGCTGGGACCCACCAGCTACATCTTCGCACGCAAGGAAGTGCCTGACAGTCGGGACCCACCTGGTCAAAGCGTACGTAGCGTTGTCATTCTGGTCGCGAACGTGTACGTACATATATACTGGTCGATGTAGAGGTGCCCATGTGTCGTAGTAGAGGCGCACACGTAGCATGTACACGTACGTACAGCGGCCCGGGTGCAAGAAAGAAAATACGGCCACGTATGTGTACATACGGGCGGGGTCTCGAACGCCTACTTGTGCATACGTACGGCCAGGGCTCGTTTACATGGCTGGGTCGGAACAGAGAAATAGCGTCGTCGTCGTGTTCATGGGGAGGCAACGAAATGCATCGTGTTCATGGGGAGGCAACGGAATGCGTCGTGTTCATGGGGAGGCAACGGAATGCGTCGTGTTCATAGGGAGGCCTTGGACGGAACAGGCGATGGAAACGAGGCCTGGCGTACCGCAGAACGGAGGAAACGGCCTTGTGTTCGACCGGCCATGTTCGAAACGGGATCCTGTTCATCGGGAGGGGTCTGGCGTACCGCAAAATGGAGGAAACGGACCTCCGACGGTTGAATTGGGGGTCCTGTTGATCGGTAGGGGTGTGGCGTACCGCAAAACGGACGAAACAGACTTGTGTTGGAGTGCTACGGTCGAAACGGGGGTCCTGTTCATCGGGAGGGGTGTGGCGTACCGCAAAATGGGAGTCCATGGGATACTGTTCATCTCCACCGTCGACCCCCTCCAGCCTCCACGAGCTACTGTTCATCCACCATCGACCTCCTCCAGCCTCCACCTGCGTCTGTTCATCCACGGGCTCCTGTTCATCCAGCCTCCACCGCGCGCTACTCCACCGGCTACTGTTCAACCAGCCCTCTCCACGGGCTCCTATTCAACCACCCCTCCATGGGCTACTGTTCATCCTGCCCTCCACCGTCTACTGTTCATCCTGCCCTCCACGGGGTGGTCCTGTTCATCCAGCCCTCCACGGGGTCTTGTTCACCCAGCCCCAACCGGCTCGATCGATCGGGGTCCTGTTCATCCAGAGGCAACACCACAGGGTCCTGTTCATCCACCCCCAC
>NC_041386.1:364651368-364677501 GCF_002162155.2 Triticum dicoccoides | reverse complement strand
GCAGTAGCGAAGGAATCACTCGATCGGGTTCAGTTAACAGCCATCGATCGATCGCTCGGGTTCAGTAACGCATAGCCTGCAGTGCAATCGCTCGGGTTCAGCTAGAGTCCAACGCCTCGCTCGGGTTCAGTTAGAGCCAACGCCTCGCACACACGCGCGTACGTGTACGAGAGAAACGCGCATCGCTCGGCCCCCGACCTCCCACCGTAACCGGGAACTCCCCGAAAGTTTCCTCCCCCTCGCTTCTACCATGGTTTTTTCCGTCATGGACGGCCCAAAGAATGTCATGCAGCTGCGTCTCCGGCCCGCCCAGGACGAAAAGCCCATTTTCTGTCATGATTTTTTGTCATAGAAGTAGGAGACCACCACATCTATGATGATACCGGGTTTTGTCACAATTATCGTCATAGAAGTGTCATATGCATGACAGAAAAATTTTCGTTCGGCCCAAAATGTCACGGATGTGTCTTTTTTTAGTGACGGTGATAGTTGATTTGATCTCGCTAAAAATAGAAACTTTTGCGCCCAGTAAAACAGTTTAAAAAAATCACAGAAGTGTGTTTTTGATCTGAATTTTTTACACAATATTGATATACAAATTGCCCAGGTTGTCCTAATTTTTCAGAATTTTTGGAGTTACAAAAGTATTCAAAGTTTTCAGATTGCTATAGACTATTATGTTTTTGACAGATTCTGTTTTCTATGTGTATTTTGCTTATTTTGATGAATCTATGGGTAGTATCGGGGGGTATGAACCATGGAGAAGTTGGAATACATTAGATATTACACCAATATAAATAAATAAGGAGAACCATGGAGAAGTTGGAATACATTAGATATTCCATGGAGAGGGACACACATGAATCATGAACTTATTAGAATACTCTATGTGCTTCACTTATATCTTTTGAGCTAGGCAATTTGTTGTAGTGCTTCACTTATATCTTTTTAGAGCACAACGGTGTCTTTATTTTATAGAAATTGTTGAACTCTCATGCTTCACTTATATTATTTTGAGAGTCTCTAAACAGCATGGTAATTTGCTTAGTTATGAATTTATTCCAAATATGATGGGCATCCAAGAGGGATATAAAAAAAACTTTCATATAAAGAGCATTGAATACTATGAGAAGTTTGATTCCTTATTATTGTTTTGAGATATAAAGATGGTGATATTAGAGTCATGCTAGTGAGTAATTGTGGATTCGTAGAAATACTTGTGTTAAAGTTTGTGATCCCCGTAGCATGCACGTATGGTGAACCATTATGTGATGAAGTCGGGGCATGATTTATTTATTGATTGTCTTCAGTATGAGTGGTGGTCGGGGATGAGCGATGGTCTTTTCCTACCAATCTATCCCCCTAGGAGCATGCATTTAGTACTTTTTTTCGATAGCTAAGAAATTTTTGCAATAAGTATGTGAGTTGTCCATGGATTATACGCACTCTCACCCTTACACCATTGCTAGCCTCTCTAGTACCGCTCAACTTTAACTGGTGCATTAAACCCACCATATACCCTTCCTCAAAACAGCCACCATACCTACCTATTATGGCATTTCCATAGCCATTCCGAGATATATTGCCATGCAACTTCCACCGTTCCGTTTTATTATGACACACACCATCAATGTCAAATTGCTTTGCATGATCGTAAGATACCTAGCATGATGTTTTCATGGCTTGTTCTTTTTTGATGTCATTTGCTACGCTAGATCATTGCACATACCGATACACCGCCAGAGGCATTCATATAGAGTCATATTTTATTCTAAGTATCGAGTTGTAATTCTTGAGTTGTAAGTAAATAAAAGTGTAACGATCATCATTATTAGAGTATTGTCCCATGTGAGGAAAGGATGATGGAAGATATAATTCCCTCAAAAGTTGGGATGAGTCTCTGGACTTCACAAAAATAAAAGAGGCCAAAGAAGCCCACCAAAAAATGAGAGAAAAGAGAGAAGGGGCAATGCTACTATCCTTTTTCCACACTTGTGCTTCAAAGTATACCATGATCTTCATGATAGAGAGTCTCCTATGTTGTCACTTTCATATACAGTGGGAATTTTTCATTATAGAACTTGACTTGTATATTCCAATGATGGGCTTCCTCAAATTGCCCGAGGTCTTCGTGAGCAAGCGAGTTGGATGCACACCCACTTAGTTTCTTTTTGAGCTTTCATAAACCTATAGCTCTAGTGCATCCGTTGCATGACAATCACTACTCACTCAAATTGATATCTATTGATGGGCATCTCCATACCCCATTAATATGCCTAGGTCATGTGAGACTATCTCCTTCTTTTTGTCTTCTCCACAACCACCATGTTCTATTCCACCTATAGTGATATATCCATGGCTCATGCTCATGTATTGCGTGAAATTTGAAAAAGTTTGAGAACGTCAGAAGTATGAAACAATTGCTTGGCTTGTCATCGGGGTTGTGAATGATTTGATACTTTGTGTGATGAAGATGGAGCATAGCCAGACTATATGATTTTGTAGGGATAACTTTCTTTAGCGATGTTATTTTGAGAAGACACAATTGTTTTGTTAGTATGCTTGAAGTATTATTGTTTTTATGTCAATATTAAACTTTTGTTTTGAATCTTATGGATCTAAATATTCATGCCACAGTAACGAAAATTAGATTGATAAATATGTTAGGTAACATTACACATAAAAATTCTATTTTTATCATTTACCTACTCGAGGACGAGCATAAATTAAGCTTGGGGATGCTTGACACTCTCCAACGTATCTATAATTTTTGTTTGTTCGATGCTACTATATTATCTATTTTGGATGTTTTATATGCATTAATATGCTATTTTATATTATTTTTGGGACTAAGTTATTAACCCAGAGCCTAGTGCCAGTTTCTATTTTTCCTTGTTTTTGAGTTTTACAGAAAAGGAATATCAAACGGAGTCCAAACGGAATAAAAGTTTCTCGATGATTTTTCTTGGACCAGAAGACATCCACGGAACTTGGAGATGAAGTTAGAAGAGTCCCGAGGGCTCCACAAGCCCTCAGGATGCGCCCCTGGCTTGTGGGCCCCCGGGAGTCCACTTACCTCCCTCTCAGCTCTATAAATTCATAAATATCCCCAAACGACCAGAGGTGTCCACCAAAATACTTTTCATAGTTGTAACCTTCTGTAGCCGTGACATCCCATCTAGGGACCTTTTTCGGCACCCTGCCGAAGGGGGATTCGATCACGGTGGGCTTCTAGATCAACTATATCACCCTTCCGATGAAGCGTGAGTAGTTTACCACAGACCTACGGGTCCATAGCTAGTAGCTAGATGGCTTCTTCTCTCTCTTTGATCCTGAATACCGTGTTCTCCTCAATGTTCTTGGAGATCTATCCGATGTAATCTTCTTCTGTGGTGTGTTTGTCGAGATCCGATGAATTGTGGATTTATGATGAGTTTATCTATGAATATTATGTGAATCTTCTCCGAATTCTTATATGCATGATTTGATATCTTTGTATTTCTCTTCGAATTAACTATTTGGTTTGGCCAACTAGATTGGTTTTTCCTGCAAAGGGAGAGGTGCTTAGTTTTGGGTTCAATCTTGCGGTGATCTCACCCGATGACAAAGTAGGGGTAGCGAGACACATATTGTATTGTTGCCATCAAGGATAAAAAGATGGGGTTTTCATCATATTGCTTGAGTTTATCCCTCTACATCATGTCATCTTGCTTAAGGCATTACTCCGTTCTTATGAACGTAATACTCTAGATGCATGCTGGATAGCTGTCGATGTGTGGAGTAATAGTAGTAGATGCAGGCAGGAGTCGGTCTACTTGACACAGATGTGATGCCTATATTCATAATCACTGCCTTGGATATCGTCATAACTTTGTGCTTTTATATCAATTGCTCAACAATAATTTGTTCACCCACCGTATTATTTTCCTTCAAGAGAGAAGCCTCTAGCGAAACCTATGGCCCCCGTGTCTATTTTCCATCATATATTTTTAGATCTATAAACAAAAAAAACAAAAATACCTTGCTGAAATTTATTTAATTTTATTTTGTTTACGTTTTAGTAATCTGCTTGCTGGTAGCATGCAGCACGCACAGCAGCCCAGAGACAATCTTCCTCAAGGAGCACGTCATCGTCATGCCGGTGCTGCTCTTGCTCTACTTCATCATAGGTAAATACTCGAGGTGACCCATATATGAGTTCCGTGGGGAGCACTGCTTCTACCCCATAGACTAAGGAGAAGGGAGTATGGTCAATAGCTCGGTTTGGTGTCGTATGGAAGGACCAAAGAACCGCCGACAGCTCGTCGATCCAGTGTTTGCCGCACTTTTGGAACTTATCATAAGTCCTTGTCTCGAGCCCATGTAGCACTTCAGCATTCATCCTCTCAGCTTGTCCATTGCTCCTGGATGAGCAACAGAGGCAAACGAAACATTGCTTCTGAGGGTTTGAACATATTGCATGAAGGCGCGGCTTGTGAACTGGGTGCCGTTGTCAGTGATTACTCTGGCGGGTACTCCAAAATGGCACACCAATCCCTTCAAGAACTTGATAGCTGACTGTGTAGTTACCTTCCTCACAGGCTCTACTTCTGGCCACTTTGTAAAATTTTCAATTGCAACGTACAAGAATTCAAAGCCCCCGGTAGCACAGGGGAAGGGCCCAAGATGTCGAGCCTCCAGACCGAAAATGGCCAGGATAAAGGGATCGTCTGGAGAGCTTGAGCAGGTTGATGGATGTTCTTGGAGTGGAACTGGCAGGCTTCACATCTAGTGACCAGCTCAATCACATCTTGGAGGGCCGTGGGCTAGTAGAAACCTTGTCGGAAAACTTTTCCAACTAAGGCCCTTGTTCCAATATGGGAGCCACACATGCCTTCGTATATTTCTGCCATTAGTTCATGCCCCTCTTCCCGGCAAATGCACTCTGATACATATCCAACGTATCTATAATTTTTGATTGTTCCATGCTGTTATATTATCAATCTTGGATGTTTTATAATCATTTGATAGTCATTTTATATCATTTTTTGGTACTAACCTATTAACATAGTGCCAAGTGCCAGTTGCTATTTTTTCAATGTTTATTACATCGCAAAAAATCAATATCAAACGGAGTCCAAATGCCACGAAACTTTAAGGAGAATTTTTATGGACCAAAAGGAACACAACGGGGCCTAGCTGCGCCTGGGGGGCGGGGGGTGCCCCGAGGGAAGCACAACCCACCAGGGCGCGTCAGGAGGCCCAGGCACGCCCTGGTGGGTTGTTCCCACCTCGGGTGCCCCCGGACCGCCTATTTGCTTTATAAATACCCAAATATTCCCAAAACCCTAGGGGAGTCGACAAAATATTCATCCAGCCGCCGCAGAGTCCAAAACCACCAGATCCAATCTAGACACCATCTCGGATGGGGTTCACCACCTCCATTGGTGCCTCTTCGATGATGCGTGAGTAGTTCTTTGTAGACCTTCAGATCCGTAGTTAGTAGCTAGATGGCTTGATCTCTCTCTCTCTTGATTCTCAATACAATGGTCTCTTGGAGATCCATATGATGTAACTCTTTTGCAGTGTGTTTGTTGGGATCGATTGACTTTGAGTATATGATCAGATCTATCTTTTTATATCCATGAAAGCATTTGAGTTTCTTTGATCTCTTTTATGCATGATTTCTTACAGCCTCATATTTCTTCTTCGATATTTGGGTTTTGTTTGGCCAACTTGATCTATTTATCTTGCAATGGGAAGAGGTGCCTGAGGGAGTCCTGGATGAGGGGGTCCTCGGACGTCCGGGCTATGCAACATGGGTCGGACTAATGGGCCGCGAAGATACAAGATAGAAGACTTTCCCCCGTGTCCGGATGGGATTCTCCTTTGCGTGGATGGCAAGCTTGGCGTTCAGATATGAAGATTCCTTTCTCTGTAAACCGACTTTGTACAACCCTAGGCCCCTCCGGTGTCTATAAACCGGAGGGTTTAGTCCGTAGAGGCAATCATAATCATACAGGCTAGACATCTAGGGTTTAGCCATTACGATCTCGAGGTAGATCCACTCTTGTAAACCCTACACTCATCAAAGTCAATCAAGCAGGACGTAGGGTTTTACCTCCATCAAGAGGGCCCGAACCTGGGTAAACATCGTGTCCCCTGCCTTCTATTACCCTCGGTCCTTAGACGCACAGTTCAGGACCCCCTACCCGAGATCTGCCGGTTTTGACACCGACATTGGTGCTTTCATTGAGAGTTCCACTGTGCCGTCGTCGAAAGGCTCGATGGCTCCATCGACCATGTACAACCATGCTCCTATGAAGGGGATTTTTCTCCCCGGCCAGATCTTTGTATTCGGCGGCTTCGCACTGCGTGCCAACTCGGTTGGCTACCTAAAGCAGATCGACAGTTACGCCCCTGGTCACCAGATCAATTTTGGAAATCTGAACTATATTGCTGATATCCGAGGAGACTTGATATTCTAAGGGTTCGCGGCCCAATCACCGCTCCGGCCTTAGATCCGAAGCACGTCACCTGGTCGGAAGACGGGAGTCTAGAGCCCGCCGGACTCTCTTCGGCCATAGAGCTCAACGCTGGAGAACCGGAGAGAATAGTGTCTCCGGTAGTCATCTCAAAGCTGGACTCCCATGCAGACACTAACTCCGAATCCTCAAAGTCCACGTCATGCGAGCTCGGCCCGGGAACTTCTGTCCCCGTCCAAACCTTGCTCTTAAATGATGCTTTGGACTTAATGCGATCCCTCGCCATCACAGAGGAACCCCTTCCAAATTGTGCCCAACCCGGACTAGGGGCTAGAAATAGGGAATTTTACTTCCCACCCACCACCCACTTCATAGCCACCGTAGAGGATCTAACCGACATGCTCGATTACGCCTCCGAAGACATCGACGGTATGGACGATGATGCCAGAGAGGAACATGCCAAAAACCCACCGTTCACCAGACGCTAGGCGGCCACTTCCTCATACGACATGTACATGGTGGACACACCTAAAGAAGGAGACGATGAGAAGGGTCCAGTCGAGGACGAACCTCCTGAGATACCACCAAAGCCTCGACGTCAGCGGCGCCGTTCTAAATCGCGTCGCGGAAAAGACAACAATACCGGCACCGGAGACAATCATACTCCAGAGAACGCCGGAGACCAAGAAGACCCATCGAACCAACATCCGAATAGGATGATCGGGAGGATGGGCAAGTTGACCCTGACGAGCAAGTAGGGAACGAAGACTCGGAGGATAGTAACTATCTACCATCCTCCAAAGATGACGTGAGCCTCGGCAACGAATATTTTATCATGCCAGCGGAACCCCTCGAACAAGAGCGCTTTAAGCGCTAGCTTATAGCAACTGCAAGAAGCCTAAAGAAAAAGTAGCAGCAGCTTCGAGCTGACCAAGATCTGCTCAACGACAGATGGACCAATGTCCTGGCAGCCGAAGAATACGGCCTCAAACACCCAACAAAGTGTTACCCAAAGTGTAAGATGCTACCCCAATCCGACGATGAGGCGCTGGAGCCCATACCACCCACGCGTAACACGGCTGACGGACCTGACCGACCACCACGTGGCCGGGACAGAACGCCAACTCAAGCCGAACACCAGCCCGCACCATCTCGCCGTAAAAGCAAAGAGACAACAGCTCGGGGACACACTTATGACCTACATCAGGACTTGGACAATAGAGACGCCCAGACTAGGTCAATCTACAGATCAAGGGGGCGTGCCCAAGCGCGAGAAGACGGCCATTAGTGTAACACCCCGGATGTAACTTGCCATATTTGTCCTCCGACTCTTGCCATTTCCGGCTTTAAGTTATGAGATTCCCTTCGTGGTTGGGGTTTGTCTTCATTTTTCATTTTGTTCATGTCATGCATTTCATGTCATGCATCATGTGCATCACATTTGCATTCGTGTTCGTCTCATGCATCTGAGCATTTTCCCCGTTGTCCGTTTTGCAATCCGACACTCCCACATGCACCGGCGCACCCCTCTTGTCTCTTTTCATGAGCGGGTGTTAAGCGCTCTCGGAAAGGACCGAGATTTGCCAAGTGATCTTGGTACACCACCGGTAGACCGCCTGTCAAATTTCATTCCATTTGGAGTCCGTTGGAAGCTCCAACGGTTAACCGGGTTACCGCGAAAGCCTCATGTCTGTTGCAGCCCAACACCCCTCCAAAACAGCCCAATAACCCATCTAAACCACTTCCATGTTCTCCGTCGTCGAATCATGATCGTGTGGGCGAAAACTACACCCTATTTGGACACTCCAAACTCCCTCTACCTATAAAAGGCCTCCTCCTCCGAAATTTCGAGCGAAACCCTAGATCCACCGTCTCCCTCCGCGCTGGACACGTCCGGACGGAGCTGGATGTGTCTGCCGCCGAGCCCCGTCCACTCGCGCGCTGCCACATGGCATCCCAGTCCCGCCGCCGCCACCGGCCCGCGGGGCCCGAGTCGGGCCCGCCTAGTCGCCGTCCCCGACGCCTTTCGCCCGCGCCGCCGTTCGCCGCCCTCGCTGGCCGCCGTGCCGCTGCAAGCGCCTCGCCGCACCACCGCCTCCCGCGCGTGCTCCGGCCGCCGCCCGGCGCCTTCACGCCGCCCTCCCCGACGACGTCGCCGCCGGCCATCATCGTCGCCTCTTCTCTGGCGAAATCCGGGCCGAAGCTGGATCAGATCCACCAAGACGGCGATCCAAACTCCGTCCATCCCGGATCCCCTTGTCCCATGTTGACTTTCGTGAGGGGTATATTTCACTAAGTCTTTTTCTGCAATATTTTATGCCCCTGTTCATCGCCTCATATCTCGGTGACCGTGACTCCGAATCGTGCATATGTTATATCAAATTGTTCTTCTCGTTGAGCTCTTCATGCCAGTAGCATTTCCATGCATGTTCATGTCCATTGTCATGCCATTTTCATTGATACTAGATGGCTATAAAATGTTAACTGCTGTTACTTATCATATCATGGTGATTTGCCATTTTTGTCACATTTGATGTGTGCTTCACACGGGCATGAGCTCTATATGTGTTTTGAACTACATCATGCCATCTTACAGGGGTGCTTGTCTTGTATTTTTGTGTTCTATGTGGTGACTAGCACAAGCATGCAAAGTAGCCTCCACAATGTTGCTATTTTCAGGGACTTTGGATTTTGCTAAGTCATTTTCTACTGTTATTTTGATACCATGTAAACTTGATGCTACAATGAGATCCATGCTTGTTTTGAGTTACTTCAGTAAGGATTTTTTGAACATGTGGTTATGCTCTATCCATCCATGCCCTTGTTTGCAATTATGGAGTGCCCTAGCATGTCTTCTTCTTGCTCTACTTTTTCTATAATATGTTCCTAGCACAATGTTAACATGTTAATCAATATTGCCATGGTTGTTACTAGTGATCCATGCATCCTATGAACTTTCTCTTGCCACGGTTAGCTTCATTAACATGTTATCTTGGTGTTGGTATGCTTGTTTTGTCATGCGATGCTTTGTGGTGAGTGATTTGAGCTTGCAAAGTTGCTATCATAATTATGTTTATGCCATGCTTTGTTTTTCTGCCTAGTCTGAAAGTGTTAATAGAACTTGCTATGTTTACATGGGTGCCATCATATCTTCTGTGCCTTTTTGGCCCATGATCAGTAAGGGACTTTTGATCTATGCATTTAGTAGAATCATGCGATGCCTTTGTTTGCTATGATATGTTCCTGTGGCATGTTGTTTGCTTGCTCTAAATAGTGCTTCCTGATGTTGTTTTTGACATGTTAGTTTTTTCACCAAGTCTGTGATGCTGATATCTTTTGCACTTTTGCCATGCTTGTTTTAACCTACTCTTTTATGATTTAGACATAGCTCAGTGTTCATGTTTTGTCAAGTATCTCTTGTACATCACTTCCGTATGCTTTGTTGCTATGTTCGAATGCAGCAGCTTAGTTTCTTGATGCATTCTAAGTAGCTTCGTGATGTTAATCCCAGAATTGTGCCATTCTTGTTTTGCTTGCCATTTGCAAACTGTGCATCCATTTCCGATGATTTTTATATCGATTTCACCCGAAATCATCTCATCTTTCCAGTGGCATACTTGGTTTGCCAAGTTGATGCCTTGATCTTTCTTTTCCTTCCGGAGCACGCATATGCATTGCATATCACATCTCGCATATCATGCCATATTTTGCATCATGTTGCTTGTGCATTGCACCGTGATTGATTGTTGGTCCTTTGCTTGTGTTCTTGCTTTGGGTAGAGCCGGGAGGTGAGTACGTCACCGAGGAACCCGTTGAGTACGCTTACGAGGATCAAGCTTTCGACAACTCTGAGAACTCTGCAGGCAAGATGACCATACCCTCGAAATCACTTCTATCTTTGCTTGCTAGTTGTTTGCTCTATCGCTATGCCACGTTACCTACCACTTGCTATATCATGCCTACCATATTGCCATGTCAAGCCTCTAACCCACCTTTCCTAGCAAACCGTTGTTTGGCTATGTTACCGCTTTGCTCAGCCCTCTTATAGCGTTGCTAGTTGCAGGTGAAGATGAAGTTTGTTCCTTGTTGGAACATGGATATTGTTGGGATATCATTATTATCTCTTATTTACTTTCATGCATCTATATACTTGGTAAAGGGTGGAAGGCTCGGCCTTATGCCTAGTGTTTTGTTCCACTCTTGCGGCCCTAGTTTCCGCCATACCGGTGTTATGTTCCTTGATTTTGCGTTCCTTACGCGGTTGGGTGTTATGGGAACCCCTTGATAGTTCGCTTTGAATAAAACTCCTCCAGCAAGGCTCAACCATGGTTTTACCATTTCCCTACCTAATCATTTTTCCCTTGGGTTCCGCGGACTCAAGGGTCATCTTTATTTTAAACCCCCGGGCCAGTGCTCCTCTGAGTGTTGGTCCAAACTGGGCGATGTTCGGCGCCCCCTGGGCCACCAGGGTCTATGCCAACCCGATGTGCCCTGAGAACGAGATACGTGTGACTCCTATCAAGATTTGTCGGCACATCGGGTGGCTTTGCTGGTCTTGTTTTACCATTGTCGAAATGTCTTGTAACCGGGATTCCGAGACTGATCTGGTCTTCGCGGGAGAAGGAATATCCTTCGTTGACCGTGAGAGCTTGTGATGGGCTAAGTTGGGACACCCCTGCAGGGTATAAACTTTCGAGAGCCGTGCCCGTGGTTATGTGGCAGATGGGAATTTGTTAATATCAGGTTGTAGAGAACTTGACACTTAACTTAATTAAATTGAATCAACAACGTGTGTTGACGTGATGGTCTCTTTTCGGCGGGGTCCGGGAAGAGAACACGGTCTTGTGTTATGCTTGAACGTAAGTAGTTTCAGGATCACTTCTTGATCACTTATTGCTTAGGGACCGTGTGTTGCTTCTGTCCTTGCTCTATTTTGCATATGTTAGCCACCATATATGCTAGTGCTTGCTGCAGCTCCACCTCACTACCCTTTCCTACCCTTAAGCTTAAATAGTCTTGATCTCACGGGTGTGAGATTGCTGAGTCCTCCTGACTAATGGATACATTCAAACAGATGCAGGTGCCGATGATGCCAGTGCATGGGACGCTACCGAACTCAAGTGGGAGTTCCACGAAGACTTGGGTCGCTATTATGTTTCCTTTCCTGATGATTAGTAGTGGAGCCCAGTTGGGACGATCGGGGATCTAGCATTTGGGGTGGTCTTTCTTTATTTTGGTTCCATAGTTGGACCTTTGTTTGTACCTTGGATGATGTATGGATTATTTATGTACTGTGTGAAGTGGCGATTGTAAGCTGGCTCTTTATCGCTTTCTTATTCAGTACATGGGATGTGTAAAGATTACCCCTCTTGCGACATGCCTACCATGCGGCTATGCCTCTAAGTCGTGCCCCGACACGTGGGAGATATAGCTGCATTGTGGGTGTTACAAGTTGGTAATCAGAGCCTTCCCCGACTTAGGAGCCCCCTGCTTGATCGAATCGCTGACGTTGTTGAGTCTAGAACAAAATGTTTTGAGTCTTAGGATTATATATATCGGAGAGTAGGATTCTTCTTACTCCTCAGTCCCTTCGTCGCTCTGGTGAGGCCTCCTGACGTAGAAGTTTTGACTCTTCTCTCCTCAAATTTCATGAATTTTTTTAGGACCATCCGGGTATCTTGGAATCGTTCTGATGGTTTTGTGACGAGAACATTGTTCTTGGTGCCTCCTGACATTTAGGGGTTGTGGAAGTGTCCCGGGGAGTTGAGCTCTGAGGTGTTGTCATCACAATTTTATCGTTGCGGTTCTGGAATACCTGAGTTCGCCGACATCAAAAATCTCTTTTATGCAGTTGTTGGTGAGATAACCTCGACGCCACCCAGTACTGGGGCGGGAGTTCCGGAGTATTGTCATAACTCGTATAACGGATGCTTTTCGAAGGTTGAGGTACATGATTTCCGAAGGTTCTTGGTTATGTGTTGAAGGATGGATACAACTGGATGTAGGAATTGTTAGTTTGGGTGAGATATTATGCTTCCCCTGTATCCCGAACACCTGATTGCATAACCAGAAAGTTTCAGGAGTTTTATAGGTGGGAATTCAAGTAGCTCTATAATTTCTTCCCGTAGATATTTGGTTTGTGATTGGGTAATCCTTACCACTTATTTTTTCATATCCATACCTTGTTGCTTTATTCATCTACCTTTATCTAAGTGGGTTCTCAACTTAATGGAAGTGTGATGATTTACTTGAGAATTCATTCGTTCATCCTTCTTTGAATGTTAAGACTTTATGTTGCAATTTCGATCCATTGATTCGGTTTGAATATATGTCTTTCAAGATGCTAACGGATGTTAACCTCTTCAGGATGGCTCCCCCAACGCGCCAAAATCTGGACCGCAATGATGGGGATCAGTCGAACCCTCCGCCACCACCACCACCACCTCCGGAGACATGGCAAGCTGTCATAGCAGCCACCAACGCCAACACTCAGATGCTTTTGCAACTCTTGCAAGAGCGCAACCAAGGGCAAGGCAACCAAGGAAATCAAGGCCAAGGCAACAATCAGCCTCAGTTTGCTACCCTCAACCAGTTCCTCGCAAACCAGCCGAAGTCCTTCAGCAACTGTGTCGAGGCTACAGACACCGACGATTGGCTCATAGACATCTGCAAACATTTTGAATGTAGCAATGTCAGACCTGAGGACTTTGTCAAGTTTGCTTCGTTTCAACTCAAGGATCAAGCTGCTGAGTGGTATCAACAATACAAAGATTCCAGAGGAGGTCGTGTGACTACCTGGAATGATTTCCGCCGAGACTTTAATGCTCATCACATTCCACCAAGTGTTGCTGAGGGCAAGCGTGAGGAGTTTCGCAATCTCAAGCAAGGCAGCATGTCCGTGTATCAATACAATATCCAGTTTCAGAAACTTGCTCGCTTTGCTAAACAAGATGTTCCTGATGAAAAGAGTTTGATTTATCAATTCAAAGGTGGCCTGAGAGAAGATGTGCAATTAGCTCTCATGCTTCTTGAGCCGGCCAAGTTTGATGAATTCTACAACATGGCACTAAAGCAAGAAGCTGCTTAGCTCAAGTGTGAGGCATCTAAGAAGAGAGTCAGGGATGCAGTTCAATCTTCTTCTTCATCACAAGTGGCAGCTAAGCAACAGAAGTTCTGGTTGCCTCCTCCTCCTTCGTTTCGCCAGCCTTATCAGCAGAAGTGCAAAGGTGGCAATGGATCTTCCCACCCACCCAATCCAGGCTATTAGAACAAAGCTCAGTCTCAAGCTCCAAGGTCAAGTGCTCCTTACCATCGGCCGCTCTCAGAGGTTACTTGCAATAAGTGTCAATAGAAAGGGCACTATGCAAACAAATGCTTCAACCAAAGGCGCCTTCCGCCTCCTCCTCCTGTGAGATCTTCCAGCAATGCAGTGGTCAAGCATAATTCCATGTCTGCAAAGGTGAACATGATGAACGCAGCTCAGGCAGAGGATTCTTGAGAAGTGATCATGGGTAATCTTCCAGTCAATGATATTCCTGCAAGAGTCTTATTTGATACTAGTGCATCTATTTCATTCATATCAAAGCCTTTTGCATCCATGCACGATTTGCATACTGTCAATTTGCCTAAGCCGATAGCGGTTTCCTCTCCAGGTTTGTTCATGAACACCAAAATGATGGCTCCGGATGTTTCCATCAAGATGGGAGGCTATAAATTTCTGTCTTCTCCAATGGTCCTTGGTGACTCGGATATTGATCTAATTCTCGGCATGGATTGGCTTTATAAGCACAAGGCTCAGCTTGATTGGCTGCCAGGCAGATTCAATTGACACACTCTTCTGATGATGTGATCATCTTTGCCGCTCGGGATGAGACCATTCGACTATTTTCTCTCAATGAGAAGCACGAGTTGAATGCCATCTCTTAGATTCCAGTCGTTTGCGAATATCAAGACGTCTTTCCAGAAGAGCTTCCGGGAATGCCTCCTCACCGGCCAGTTGAATTCGTTATTGATCTTGAGCCTGGTACGGAACATGTTTGCAAACGTCCTTACAAGCTTGGACCAGAGGAGTTGAAGGAGTTGAAGAAACAACTCGATGAACAAGAGCGTATGGGTCTGATCAGACCGAGTTCATCTCCATGGGGTTGTGGTGTTCTTTTTGTCAAGAAGAAGGATGAAATAGAACGACTCTGCGTCGACTACTGTCCATTGAACAAGAAGACAATAAAGAACAAGTATCTACTTCCCAACATCAATGAGCTATTCGAGCAACTTAAAGGTGCCAAAGTATTCTCCAAGCTTGATCCCCGCATGGGTTATCATCAGATTCGCATTCGTGAGCAAGATATCCCCAATACAGCATTCGGAACAAGCTATGGTTCTTATGAATATACTGTCATGTCTTTCGGCCTTGTCAATGCTCCTCCAATGTTCTCTCGCATGATGAACTTCATCTTCAACCCTTACACAAATCATTTCGTCCTGGTGTATCTCGATGATATCTTGGTCTTTTCCAAGAATAAGGAGGATCATGCCAAGCATTTGAGATTGGTACTCGACAAACTCAGAGAGCATCAATTCTATGCGAAGTTTTCCAAGTGTGAGTTCTGGCTTGATGAGGTTCTTTACGTTGGTCACATCATCTCCGCCAAGGGTATCGCTGTTAATCCCGAGAAGGTGTCTGCAACTGTGAATTGGGAACCTCCTTAGAATGTCAAGCAGCTCCGCAGTTTTCTTGGGCTTGCAAGCTATTGTCGAAGATTCGTTGAGAATTTCTCTAAGATTGCAAAACCTCTTTCCAACCTCCTCCAGAAGCATGCCAAGTATGTCTGGACACTTGAATGTGATGTTGCTTTCAACACCCTTAAAGAGAAGCTAGTCACAGCTCCTGTCTTGTCTCCTCCTGACGAATCCAAGCCATTTGAAGTTTTCTGTGATGCCTCCCTGCAAGGTCTCAGTGTTGTGTTAATGCAAGAGAAGAAAGTTGTGTCTTCTACCTCTCGTCAGTTGAAGCCCAACGAAAGGAACTACCCCACTCACAATCTTGAGTTGGCGGCAGTTGTCCATGCATTATGAACGTGGAGATATGTCTTGTTGGGAAGGAAAGTGGACATCTTCACAGATCATAAGAGCCTCAAGTACATCTTCACTCAACCCAACCTCAACCTCAGATAGACTCGTTGGGTTGAAATGATTCAAGAATACAATCCGAGTATTGAATATACTCCAGGAAAGGCCAATGTCATTGCAGATGCTTTGAGCAGGAAGGCTTACTGCAACAATTTAATTCTCAAGCCCTTCCAACCGGACCTTTGTGAAGCTTTCCGCAAACTGAATCTCCAAGTTGTCCCTCAAGGCTTTCTTGCCAACCTCCAAGTCTCTCCTACTTTGGAAGATCAAATTCGTGAGGCAAAACTTCTTGATGCCATGGTGAAGAAGGTGAAACATGGGATTGCCAAGAGCCAACCCAAATACAAGTGATGTCACGTTGATGACAAAGACACTCTATTCTTCGAGGACCGGATTGTGGTTCCTAAAGGTGATTTAAGGAAAGTCATTATGAACGAGGCACACGATTCCCTTCTATCCATTCATCTTGGAAGTACGAATATGTACCATGACCACAAGCAGTCGTATTGGTGGACTCGAATGAAGCGAGAAATTGCTGAATTCGTAAATGAATGTGATGCCTGCAGAAGAGTGAAAGCAGAACACCAATGGCCAGCTGGTCTCCTCCAACCTCTTGTTGTTCCAGAATGGAAGTTTGACCATATTGAAATGGACTTCGTGACTGGATTTCCCAAGTCCAAGCGTGGAAATGATGCAATCTTTGTTGTCATCTACAAGCTTATTAAAGTGGCTCATTTCCTTCCAATCAAAGAATCTATCACAATAGCTCAGTTGGCAGAGCTATACACCTCCAGGATTGTCTCTTTGCACGGCATTACGCAATTGATATCTTCAGATCGTGGAAGCATTTTCACCTCCAAGTTCTGGGACTCCTTCCAGAAGGCCATGGGCACCAACATTCGCTTCAGCATAGCTTTCCATCCTCAAACTAGTGGCCAAGTCGAGCGAGTCAATCAAATCCTTGAAGATATGCTCAGGGCTTGTGTCATTTCCTTTGGCATGAAGTGGGAAGATTGTCTTCCATATGCCGAGTTCTCCTACAACAACAGTGTCCAAGTGAGTTCGGGCAAGGCCCCATTCAAAATTCTCTATGGCAGAAAGTGTCGTACTCCTCTCAATTGGTCAGAGATTGGTGAACGCCAACTTCTTGGCAACTACTTGGTCACAGAGGCTGAAGAAATGTGCAAAGTCATCCATGAAAATCTCAAAGCCGCGCAATCGCGCCAGAAGAGTTACTATGATAGCAAGCACCATGATTTGGCTTTCGAGATTGGAGACCATGTCTACCTCCGCGTCTCCCCAATGAAAGGTACTCGTCACTTCGGTACCAAAGGGAAGCTTGCCCCTAGATACGTTGGTCCTTTCAAGATCATTGGAAAAAGAGGCGATCCCGCCTATCAACTTGAGCTTCCGTCCAACTTTGCAAATGTGCACGATGTGTTCCATGTGTCACAGCTTCACAAGTACTTCAAGACTCCTGAGCGCACCATCAACTTCGAAGAGATTGATCTCCAAGAAGATCTGTCTTATCATGAGCATCCCGTTGCTATTTTTGAAGAAACCGAGCGCAAGACTCGCAACAAGTCAATCAAATTCCTGAAAGTGAAGTGGTCACACCATTCCGACCGAGAAGCCATCTGGGAACACGAGGATCACCTCCATTCTGAATATCCGGAGATCTTTTAGTCCTAGATCTCGGGACGAGATCCTCTCATAGTGGTGGAGTGTTGTAACACCCCGAATGTAACTTGCCATATTTGTACTCCGACTCTTGCCATTTTCGGCTTTAAGTTATGAGATTCCCTTCGTGGTTGGGTTTTGTCTTTGTTTTTCATTTTGTTCATGTCATGCATTCCATATAATGTCATCATGTGCATCCCATTTGCTTTTGTGTTCGTCTAATGCATCCGAGCATTTTCCCCGTTGTCCGTTTTGCAATCCGACACTCCCACATGCACCGACGCCCCCTCTTGTCTCTTTTTGTGAGCGGGTGTTAAACGTTCTCGGAATGGACCGAGATTTGCCAAGTGGTCTTGGTACACCACCGGCAGACCATCTATCAAATTTCATTCCATTTGGAGTCTGTTTTATGCTCCAACGGTTAACCGGGTTACCGCAAAAGCCTCATGTGTGTTGCAGCCCAACACCCCTCCAAAACAGCCCAATAACCCATCTAAACCACCTCCATGTCCTCCGTCGTCGGATCACGATTGTGTGGGCAAAAACTACATCCCATTTGGACACTCCAAACCCCATCTACCTATAAAAACTACTACCCTAGATCCACTGTCTCCCTCCGCGCCGGACACGTCCGGACGGCGCCGGACGTGTCCGCCGCCGCACCCCGTCCACTTGTGTGCTGCCACATGGCATCCCAGTCCCGCCACCGCCACCAGCCCATGGGGCCTAAGTCAGGCCCGCCCGCCCCGCACGCCGCCGCCCGCTCCCGCGAGCTCCCGCCACCGCCCGATCACCATCCCCGCCGCCTTTCGCCCGCGTCGCCGTTCGCTGCCCTCACCGGCCGCCGAGCCGCCGGAAGCGCCTCGCCGCGCCACCGCAAGCGCCTCGCCGCACCACCGCCTCCCACAGGCGCCCGCTCCCGTGCGTGCTCCGGCCGCCGCTCGACGCCTCCGCGTGGCCCTCCCTGCTGACGTCGCCGCCGACCATCATCATCGCCTCTTCTCCGGCGAGATCCGGGCCGAAGCTGGATCAGATCCACCAAGCCAGCGATCCAAATGCCGTCCCCGTCCCGGATCCCCTCGTCCCGCGTTGACTTTCGCGAGGGGTATATTTCACCAAGTCTTTTTTCTGCAATATTTTATGCCCATGTTCATCGCGTCATATCTCGGTGACCGTAACTCCGAATCGTGCATGTGTTATATCAAATTGTTCGTCTCATTGAGCTCTTCATGCCAGTAGCATTTCCATGCATGTTCATGTCCATTGTGATGTCATTTTCATTGATGCTAGAGGGCTATAAAATGTTAACTACTGTTACTTATCATATCATGGTGATTTGTCATTTTTGTCACATTTGATGTGTGCTTCATACGAGCATGAGCTCTACATGTGTTTTGAAATACATCATGCCATCTTTATAGGGGTGCTTGTCTTGTATTTTTTTGATCTATGTGGTGACTAGCACAAGCATGCAAAGTAGCCTCCGCAATGTTGCTGTTTTCAGGGACTTCGGATTTTGCTAAGTCATTTTCCTGCTGTTATTTTGATGCCATGTAAACTTGATGCTACAGTGAGATCCATGCTTGTTTTGAGTTACTTCAGTAAGGATGTTTTGAACATGTGGTTATGCTATATCCATCCATGCCCTTGTTTGAAATTATGGAGTGCACTAGCATGTCGTGTTCTTGCTCTACTTTTGCTATAAAATGTTCCTGCAGAATGTTAACATGTTAATCAATATTGCCATGGTCGTTACTAGTGATCCATGCATCCTATGAACATGCTCTTGCCATGTTTAGCTTCATGAACATGTTATCTTGCTAGTGGTATGCTTGTTTTGTCATGCAAAGCTTTGTGGTGAGTGATTTGAGCTCACAAAGTTGCTATCATAATTCTGTTTATGCCATGCTCTATTTTTCTGCTAAGTCTGAAACTGTTAATAAAACTTGCTATGTTTACATGGGTGCCATCATATCTTTTGTGCCTTTTTAGCCCATGATCAGTAAGGGACTTTTAATCTATGCATTTAATAGAATCATGCCATGCCTTTTTTTTGCTATGATATGTTCCTATAGCATGTTGTTTGCTTTCTCTAAATAGTGCTTCCTGATGTTGTTTTTGACATGTTAGTTTTTTCACTAAGTCTGTGATGCTGATATCTTTTGCACTTTTGCCATGCTTGTTTTAACCTTCTCTTGTGTGATTTAGCCGTAGCTCAGTGTTCATGTTTTGTCAAGTATTTCTTGTACATCACTACTATATGCTTTGTTGCTATGTTAGAGTGCAGTAGCTTAGTTTCTTGATGGATTCTAAGTGGCTTCATGCTGTTAATCGCAGAATTGCGCCATTCTTGTTTTGCTTGCCATTTGCAAACTTTGCATCCGTTTCCGGTGATCTTTATATCAATTTCGCCCGAAATCATCTCATCTTTCCAGAGGCATACTTGGTTTGCCAAGTTGATACCTTGATCTTTCTTTTCCTTCCGGAGCACACATATGCATTGCATATCACATCCCGCATATCATGCCATATTTTGCATCATGTTGCTTGTGCATTGCACTATGATTGATTGTTGGTCCTTTGCTTGTGTTCTTACTTTGAGTAGAGCCGGGAGACGAGTACGTGACTGAGGAACCTATTGAGTACACTTACGAGGATCAAGCTTTCGACAACTCTAAGAACTTTGCAGGCAAGATGACCATACCCTCGAAATCACTTCTATCTTTGCTTGCTAGTTGTTTGCTCTATTTCTATGCCACGTTACCTTCCACTTGCTATATCATGCCTCCCATATTGCCATGTCAAGCCTCTAACCCACCTTTCCTAGCAAACCGTTGTTTGGCTATGTTACCACTTTGCTCAGCCCTCTTATAGCGTTGCTAGTTGCAGGTGAAGATGAAGTTTGTTCCTTGTTGGAACATGGATATTGTTGGGATATCATTATTATCTCTTATTTACTTTAATGCATCTATATACTTGGTAAAGGGTGGAAGGCTTGGCCTTATGCCTAGTTTTTTGTTCCACTCTTGCCGCCCTAGTTTCCGCCATACCGGTGTTATGTTCCTTGATTTTGCGTTCCTTACGCGGTTGGGTGTGATGGGAACCCCTTGACAGTTTGCTTTGAATAAAACTCCTCCAGCAAGGCCCAACCTTGGTTTTACCATTTGCCTACCTAAGCCTTTTTCCCTTGGGTTCCGTGGACTCAAGGGTCATCTTTATTTTAAACCCCCGAGACCGTGCTCCTCTGAAAGTTGGTCCAAACTGGGCGATGTCCGGCACCCCCTAGGCAACCAGGGTCTATGCCAACCCGACGTGTTGCCCGTCCGGTGTGCCCTGAGAACAAGATACGTGCGACTCCTATCAGGATTTGTCGGGACATCTGGTGGCTTTGCTGGTTTTGTTTTACCATTGTCGAAATGTCTTGTAACCGGGATTCCGAGACTGATCGGGTCTTTTCGGGAGAAGAAATATCCTTCGTTGACCATGAGAGCTTGTGATGGGCTAAGTTGGGACACCCCTGCAGGGTATAAACTTTCGAGAGCCATGCCCGCGGTTATGTGGCAGATGGGAATTTCTTAATATCTGGTTGTACAGAACTTGGCACTTAACTTAATTAAAATGAATCAACCGCGTGTGTTGCCGTGATGGTCTCTTTTCGGCGGGGTTCGGGAAGAGAACACAGTCTTGTGTTATGCTTGAACGTAAGTAGTTTCAGGATCACTTCTTGATCACCTATAGCTTCGCGACCGTGCGTTGCTTCTCTCCTCGCTCTCTTTTGCGTATGTTAGCCACCATATATGCCAGTGCTTGCTGCAGCTCCACCTCACTACCCTTTCCTACCCTTAAGCTTAAATAGTCTTGATCTCGCGGGTGTGAGATTGCTGAGTCCTCGTGACTCATGGATACATTCAAACAGATGCAGGTGCCGATGATGCCAGTGCATGGGACGCTACCGAACTCAAGTGGGAGTTCCACGAAGACTTGGGTCGCTATTATGTTTCCTTTCCTGATGATCAGTAGTGGAGCCTAGTTGGGACGATCGGGGATCTAGCATTTGGGGTGGTCTGTCTTTATTTTGGTTCCGTAGTCGGACCTTTGTTTGTACCTTGGATGATGTATGGATTATTTATGTACTGTGTGAAGTGGTGATTGTAAGCCGACTCTTTATCCCTTTCTTATTCAGTACATGGGATGTGTAAAGATTACCCCTCTTGCGACATGCCTACCATGCGGCTATGCCTCTAAGTCATGCCCCGACATGTGGGAGATATAGCCACATTGTGGGTGTTACAATTAGGCCTGGCGCGACAAACACAACCCCACCAGGGTCGAAAACCGCATACGGACTTCATCCGGACTGCACCATGACGTTGCCCGATACAGAGGCGCCGCATACCCCCTATGCTTCACCGATGAGGTAATGGAGCACCAGTTCCCGGAAGGGTTTAAACCCGTGAACATCGAATCATACGATTGTACAATAGATCCCGCAGTATGGATTGAAGATTTTCTTCTCCACATTCACATGGCATGCGGTGATGATCTGCATGCCATCAAGTACCCCCCCCTAAAACTCAAGGGGCCAGCACGGTACTGGCTGAAGAGCCTACCAGAAAACTCTATTGGTAGCTGGGAAGACTTGGAGGACGCATTCAGAGACAACTTCCAAGGTACCTATGTTCGGCCCCCGGACGCCGATGATCTTAGTCACATAATCCAGCAACCCGAAGAATCAGCCCTGCAGCTCTGGACCAGGTTCTTAATAAAAAAGTACCAGATTGTGGATTGTCCGGATGCCGAAACCCTCGCGGCCTTCAAACATAGTGTCCAAGATGAGTGGCTCGCCCGACACCTCAGCCAAGAAAGGTCGAAGTCCATGACAGCCCTTACTACACTTATGAACCGCTTCTGCACGGGAGAGGATAGTTGGCTTGCTCGTAGAAGCAATAGCACCAGCGACCCTAGCACCTCCAAATCTAGGGACGATGATGGCAAGCCACGACGCAACAAGCATAAGCATTGAAACAATTACGTAGGAGCCCAAGACACGGCGGTCAACGCCGGATTCAGTGTCTCCAAACCCGGTCAACGGAAGAAGCCATTCAAGCAAACAAAGATGGCCCATCCTGTTTAGACCGAATACTTCATCGGCCCTGCCAGATTCATGGCACCCCCGATAAAGCCGCCAATCATACCAACAAAAACTATTGGGTCTTTAAACAGGCCGACAAACTCAACGCCGAACACAAGGGGAGAGGGTCGCACAACGAGGACGATGACCAAGAGCCTCGTCAACCGAACACAGGGGGACAGAAGCAATTTCCCCCTAGGTAAAAATAGTGAATATGATATATGTCACACATATCCCTAAGAGGTAGCTCAAGCATGCATTACGTGACGTCTAAGCCATAGAGCCGATCGCCCCAAAATTTAACCCATGGCCGGCCTGCCCGATCACCTTCGATCGAAAGGACCACCCAACCAGTATCCGTCATGGAGCTTCGGAAACTCTGGTCCTCGATCCAATCATCGATGGATTCCATCTCACGCAAGTCCTCATGGACGGCGGCAACAGTCTCAATCTACTTTATCAAGACACTGTCTGCAAACTGGGCATCGATCCTTCAAGAATCAAGCCCACTAAAACCACCTTTAAAGGAGTAATACCTAGTGTAGAGGCCCGCTGCACGGGCTCAATCATGCTGGAAGTCATCTTCGGTTCACCGGACAACTTTCGAAGCGAAGACCTAACCTTTGATATCGTCCCATTCCGCAGTGGCTATGACGCACTGCTCGGATGAACCGCTTTAGCCCACTTTAACACAATCCCGCACTACGTCTATCTAAAGCTTAAGATGCTCGGCCCATGTGGCGTCATTACAATCAATGGAAACATGGAACGCTCCCTCCATACTGAGGAGCATACCGCGGCCGTCGCGGCCGAAGTACACAGCGACCCTGTCAAGCCGCACACCTCATCGGCCATTAGGCTGCCGGATTTTATTATGCAAGGCCAGTCAGTTCTGCATGCCGGCATCCCAACAATCCTAGGGTTGTATTAGCAGTTTTGCCTCCGTTTATCGCCACGTACATCAACGAAATTCGTACCGCCCGTGCATAGTTACGCTTTCAAAGTACCTTGGGCATCAGTGGAGGCAAAATACGGACATGCCCATAGTACGGTTCGACCCTATATGGCCTTCCCCTCTTTTTAACTTATTCCTTATCTTTTACCATAGGTGAATTAAAACCTACTCATCCTACGGACTCACAAGGACTATCTCCGGGACCGGTTCTGTACAAATAGTCGAAGACCATTCCTCTCAAGGAATCTTTCTTACTCAGGTGAAAGTGGCGCAGACATGCGGCAGGAAGGTGCAAAGGATTTTGTAGACCACAACTTCACTCAAGAACCTGTATAGAGCTTTTCCCCTTAGCCTTAGACCCCCAGCATGTAAAATGACCTTGCTGATTAAGGTACCCTCTATAAGATTACGTTTTGAAGTATCAACCAGATTCCAGTGAACCAAATTCTTCTTCGGTATCCTCTTTACTTATAGACTTTATTCCATCTCTTCAGTTTTCTCACGCACACACCTCGGCATAAATTGCCAGGGGCTCTATATGGCAACACTTGTGTTGCCAAACAAAAAGTCCGAACAACTTTATAGCACAATTCGGCGTCCCGAGCTCGACACTATATGCATCGGCTCCGAATCATGTCTTTGGTCAATAGTTGGGTTGCCCGGCTACTGTGTTTTCTACCTTATGTTCCGTCTGATCGGCTAGGGTAGTAAAGGGAGAACTATTGCGGCTGTGTTTCTGGTTCATCCGGTTAAGCACCTCAGTAGAGAAAACCGAAAACTGACTGTCATGATGCGGCGAGAGTTGGTCAGCCACTTTTCGACTTATTAAAATCTTTAGCGATTTTTTCCGTATTACACGAAGGACTGTTTTCCGGTCACATATGCAACGCATCTGCATTGGGATAGCCGCGTACATACCATGGGTTACTTTGTAGACCCATCGTCAAACTCCTATGGCTAAGTGAGAGCAATAAAACCGCATAGTCTGATTGCCTGGTTCACCGCGCTGACACCTCCTTCATGGACCAAGACGTGGGGTTAAGTGTAGTCATGCGCAATTCAGAACACCCCAGTAGTATCTACATGGGGGTTGAAGCCGACGACTGGGAACTCTCAGATATAAAAACGACGACACAGTTGGATAAAACTCTATATAAAGGCATGAATATATTACAAAAGCCTTAATTCATAATACAAACTCCTGAATAGTTCGGACTCATTCACTCGAACACTGCATCCTTCAAGAATTGACCTTCTACAAGGCGGGCACCTTTTAGCACGTCCTCAAAATAGCGCTCCGGTGTGTGATGGTCCTTGCTTTCGGGCGGGCCCTCAACTGCCACCTTTTCGGCCTTCATCTTCGCCCAGTGCATATTGACACGGGTGAAGGCCATTCGCACTCCTTCTATGTAGGACCACCTCTTGACAGCATCGATCCGGGGCAGCGCACCGATGAGACGCCGCACAAGGCTGAAGTAGCTGTCCGGAATGGATTCAGTCGGCCACAACCAGACTATGACGTCCTTCATGGACACACTGGACATCTTATGCAACTCCGCCCATTGTGCCATCTGGTCATTTAGCAGTACGGGATGCTCCTGCCCCGCAAACTACGACCAGAAGAGCTTCTCCGTTGTGTAACCCTCTTGGGCCCGGAAGAATCAGGAAGCGTCCGCATCACTCTTCGGCAGATCCGCATATGCGTTTGGAGAACTCCATAGTCGATTAAGCAAGGCATACCCCCGATCCCCAAATTTAGCCTATAAAAGAAAGGGCTTACCAGCCACTATCTGTCCGACTTGACGGATTTCCTCGCGCGTCGCGCGAGATTCAGATCGTGTCTCCTTGGCATCTTGAAGGGCCTTGGCGAGTTTGGTCCCCTTCTCCTCATTTTCCTCTTCTAAGGACTCACACTTGCGGGTGGTGTCCTTGAGCTTCTGCTCCACCTCGGTCACCCGTTCCTCAAAACAGCGCCGAGCGGCCTATTCGGCCGTTAAGTTCGCAACCGCTTTATCAGCCGCCGCCTTGCTTACCCTCCCTTGCTCCTTGGCTTGGGTAAGATCACCCCTGAGGGTCTCAACCGCGGCGGCACCATCTGTACAAACACACATATTACAGCTCTTGAAATTCCGCAGCACATGGACATAAACAGGCATAAAATAAGATGTATCTTATACCTTGCGCCTGGTCAAGCCGCGTGTTAACAAGGACTAGGTCCTCATCGGCTCGCTCCAGTTTCTGTTTGAGTTCGGAAATTTCCGTTGAATGGGCAGTTGCCGCTAACAGGGAGGCCTGTTTTAATAAAAAATAGCATGTTACCACCTGACAACTGACTTTTGATCCTCCGCTCGCTTTTCTTTCAAAGAACCGAAGAGAGTCTCAGGGGCTACTATCTATATACAGGCATATTTCTCATAAAAATAATCAAAAATATTACATTGCATACCTTGAAGCCTGCTAGCAGGCTGGAGAAGGCTTCGTTTAGCCCGCTCTTGGCGGACTGACTCTTCTCAGCCACCGTACCCATCAGGATGCGGTGCTCATCCAGGATGGATGCACTTTGCAGTGCGTCCACCGTGGTATTCGGCGCCTCCGGATTAGCAGAGGCCGCCGCTCCCCCTTCGCTTACAGGGGGTCGCTCACTAAACTCTGGAGCAGTATGGGTCTCCGGAGTAGTATGCGGCTGGGGGTCGGACTGACCGGGGCCCCCGTCGCCGGTCTCCGTGGGGCCCGTACCCCCAGTCCTTCGGCAGCCGAGGTGTTGCCCTCCGGTG
>NC_041386.1:364607069-364650994 GCF_002162155.2 Triticum dicoccoides | reverse complement strand
AAGGCTTGGGGAGGGCCTATGGGATGACACCTCGGCGTCATTCGCCCTAGGCGGCGGGGAAGCTAGTGGAGGCAACTCGCTCTCCATCATCTCCGGCGACAGATCCCCCGAGGATGAGGATATCTAGGGGAGATTGCGGGCCAGACTAAAAAATAGAACATAGAGATATCATCACAGTCCATAGAGATTGGATGTATGTGAAAAATCCCGGACTACTTATGAGTCGGCTTGGGGCTTGGTCCGGCGATGGTGCTTCGGGATGGCCTCGGTGTCTGACTCCGAGTCATCGGAGAGGGTAATCTTGTCCCTCTTGGACGCTTCGGCCTCCAGGTCTTCGAAGGCCGCCCTCTTCTTGCCCTTGTGGGGATGATCTTCTTCTTCTTCCTCCTACTCGTCGTCGTCGCCCCCGTGGGAGGACTGGGCATCAGCTTCTTCGGACACTGCGTCCGAAGTTCCCTCCCCTTTCTTCTTCTTGTCCTTCTTTATCGGCACCTGGTATGGCGTCGGGACCAGCATCCTCATTAGTTGAGGATGGGCTGGGTTTTCGGGGGGAGGAGCCGGACACTAGATTTGCTCCGCCTTCTTGGTCCAGGCCTGTTTGGAGATGGACTACTCAATGCTTCTCCTTTGGATGGACGAACCAAATTGGTGTTCAGAGGTTTTAGAATTTACCTTGGAGATTGGATGGTTGTAGTCGAGGCTGGTGTTGTCCGATGACTTTGGCCACGACTTCTGCTTCTTAAAAAGCAGCTTCCAGATCCCCTTATGCGTTGTGCCGTAGAACCATTGTAGGGTCCGCGACCCTTCCGGATTGAACTCCCACATCTTGAGGGGCCGCCGCTGGCAGAAGTGCTCGGCGGATCAGCATCACTTGGATCACATCAGCAAGGGTAATGTCCTTTTCTATCATGACTTGGACGTGTTTCTGCACCAGCAGCACCTCATTGACCGACCCCTAGTCCGGACCCCTGTCGGTCCAGGATGTGAGCCTTAGCGGGGGTCCGGATCTCAAGGTTTGAGCGGCTGCCCACTTAGGGCCGTGGGGTTCTGTGATATAGAACCATTCCTGTTGCCATATCCTAATGGTGTCCACAAAGACTCCCTTTGGCCAGTTGACTTTGGGGAGCTTGCTCACCATGGCGCCACCGCAGTCCGCATGTTGACCATCGACCACCTTCGGCTTCACGTTGCAAATCTTGAGCCATAAGCTGAAGTGTGGAGGGATGCGGAGGAAGGCCTCACACACGACGATGAACGCTGAGATGTGGAGGAACGAATTTGGGGCCACATCATGAAAATCTAGCCCGTAGTAGAACATGAGTGTCGATGTCAAAACCGACAGATCTTTGGTAGGGGGTCCTGAACTATGTGTCTAAGGTCGATTGTAACAGGAGACAAGGGACACGATATTTACCCAGGTTCGGGCCCTCTCTATGGAGGTAATACCCTACGTCCTTCTTGATTGATATTGATGATTATGAGTATTACAAGAGTTGATCTACCTCAAGATCGTAATGGCTAAACCCTAGAGGTCTAGCTTGTATGGCCATGATAATGAATCTGCCCTATCCGAACTAAGTCCTCTGGTTTATATAGACACCGGAAGGATCTAGGGTTACACAAGGTCAGTTACAAAGAAGGGAATCTACATATTTGGTCACCAAGCTTGCCTTCCACGCCAAGGAGAGTCCCATCCGGACACGGGTGCAGTGTTCGGTCTTCGTATCTTCACAGCCCATCAGTACGACCCATGGCCAACAGGACGGACGCTCGAGGACCCCTTAGTCCAGGACTCCCTCAGTAGCCCCCGAACCAGTCTTCAATCATGAGGTGTTCGGCACATAGATTATCTTCGGCATTGCAAGGCGGGTTCCTCCATCGATGACTTCTGAGTAGTGTGTTTGGCTTTCCATTTAATGTTGTACTCCTTGGCTTCTGTGCATCAACAACTTCAGTTTCCACATGTCGAGCGAATGTGAGAGGTCAGGGTATTTTTACATATACCACCCCGACCATATCACAAAGGTGCCTATTTAAAGAGAATAGATCTCAGATCCATTCCACACCCCGCAAAAAACCCTCAGAGCTTGCTAAGAAAAACCACCCCGACATGGCTAGCGCTCCCGGCTCTTCCTCTCGTCCCCACGACTCCAAGAAGGGTGATTGGGAGAGATGTTCCATATCCCATAGTCAGCTTGTGAAGCTGCAAACATAGGGCTTTCTTCCCCCGCGGACCTGGTTCCCGGCCGAGCAGGATTGGCCTCCTTCAACGGCAAAATTCATGCGGAGGATTCCCCCAATCCGTCCACGGGAGAACGAGTGTGCTTTGTGCCTTTCTTATTAAGAGGTGTCGGATTTTCAGTCCATCCCTTCCTCTGAGGTCTGCTGGAGTATTATGGCCTCCAACTTCACAGTCTCACTCCCGCCTCTATCCTTCATATTGCGGGTTACGTCGCTCTATGCAAGCTATTCCTGGGTTGCGAGGCCCATTTCGATTTATGGAGAAGACTGTTCTGCCTCGTCCCTCGTAATCAAGGCGGGTCAATTTTTGAAGTGGGAGGCGCCGAAGTGTGGCGCATTGCTGGGACCGGATACATGTCCGGCACGCCAAAGAAAGCTTCCGAAGAGTGGCCTTCCGAATGGTTCTATATCGACGATGCCGCTCTACCTGACCCCGTCCGTATGGGCCTCCCTGAGTTTTCAAGTTCTCCGCTGAAGAAACGCCATAGCTGGCATCCTCGGAGCCTCGAGGAAGAGGATAGTGCAGAGATCAGCCTACTGCTGGGCAAGATTAAGATGCTTGCCCAGTTCGGATTGTCAATAGTCGAGGTAATGGCGACCTCTATGGCGTGGGGGGTCCAACCACTCCAATACAGAGGGCTGCCCATGTGGCATTATAACGGGGAAGACGATGCCTCACGCTATGGTCGGAAGGGCCCGAAGACCCCCGCCGCCCTGGCCAAAATACTGGCCGAGCTGTATAAAGGGGAGAAAGAGGAGTTCACCCGTCTCCAACATCAAGACGGATTTTCCATGTATAATCCTCCCAGCTGGGTAAGCTTCAGCTCCACTATTTTACTCCAGTCCTTGAATCATTCTTGACAGGCAGTATATTATCTGCTTATAACAGGAATGGCGAAAGGCTGTCGAGGGGATCCATGACCCTGCCCCTCAGTCAGAGAATCACAACCGAGATTTTGACCCTAGATATGAGGAAGATCCGGACATATTTTTGGAGCTCGAGGATGGTATATTCTATCAGATGAGCTATGACGGTACATATGTACCCATCATCGCCGATTACCCCGGCCTTCTTCCTGCTTCACGTGTAAGTAATCCGAAGATACCTTGTCCAAGAGAGTTTTCTCATTCTTCCTTACCCACCGCACTATCCTGTGCTCAAAAGGGGAGGCGCTCGGCGCGCCATGCTGCCCCGGGGTCATCTCCGAAGAGAATGTCCCCCACACCAGGCAAGCCCTCAAAGAGGAAGGCAAACAAAGATACGACTGAGCCTTCATCAAAGAGGTATGAATTTGCAAATATGCACTTTGGTAGTCACATCCAACTGTGACCTTTCCATTTATCCTGTATCAGGAAAAAGGTGTGCCGGACTATATTCGGGGGTCCAGCCGGCCATACTTCCCGCAGCCAGGATCCAGATCCTACCATGAAGACGGGGGCTGATGCGAGGGTGACACCAGACTGTCTCCAGCCGAGGATTCGGATGACGTATCCGTCACCAACTCGGAAGTGGAGAGCGCCATGAGTCATCGGCGCCGCAGGGCCGTTTTACAAGACCCTGGCTTTTCAGAGGAGGCATTTAACGCCTTTAGCTCGGCTGATGCATATATCTGAGCTGCTCGAGATGGGCTTAACAGAGCCACAAAGCAGCATTTAAAAGATGTGTAGGTAAGTTTACTTCGTCTGACTATAATGACCATATGCCAGTAGCCCCCGAGACTTAAAGTTGTTGGGACAACTGATTTGAGGATCGCTGCATGACCAGGTCCCGTCGAAGAAAAACGACATGCTAGCCCAAGAGCTAGAAAAGTGCCAGACGCAATTGAACGCAGTGACCGCCGAACTGGAAAAATCCAAAGCGGCGTCCTCGGGTGATATTTCCCTCCATCGAGAATCAATTATTGCATAGCGGCTGTATTAACATTGCGGCTTTATCTCATAACAGGATCATCGAATCAATTGGAGGAAAAAGAGTCGAAAATATTGCAGGTCGCAGGCGAGCGGGTTTTGACCCGTGTCAGACAAGATAAAAACAAAATCCAAGATGCAAACACCTAGCTGGGCGAAGAGCTTAAGGATGTGCGGGCCCAGCTGGCAGACTCCTTGAAGGAAAACAAAAAACTGCGAGGCGGCATATTCAGTATGTGGCCGTATTTACCGTATAACAATTTGGGAGTAAAAGTAGCTGATATATCTATGATTGCAGGTATATTAACGGGCCGTCTTGAAGAGGAGGTGTCCGGATCATCAAGTGATCTTCTGCAAGGGCTGTCACAGTTGCACCAGCAAGATCAACAGGCAATGCAGAGCATAGCCAAGGCCTTATGGCCATCCGACCCCCCTCCAGGGAGTATGGAGAAGCTTGTAGAGCTGTTCAAGGGAGCGCGGCGGCGTATCCGACTGTGGAAAATATTGGCCTGCCGAGAGGGTGCGCGAGAAACCTGGGCCATGGTAAAACACAATATACCAAGCTGAATCCGAATCACATGGCCCGGGTCGGACCGCTAGGGTCAAATGGGGAAGAAATTCCCGTTAGTTTAGTATATGGCCAAGTAGAGGTGGCTGCTAGATACTCCCAATAGGATTGTAAGTTAGACCGCATGTTGGACGGTATAGAGGAGGAAGTTTTTGAGTCCTAAGTGACTATGTACTTTCCTTCTAGCTGGATAATAAAAACAATTGTCATGGCCGACCTTTTCGCTTCGACCTCTGGTCCCGAAGGTGCGGAGTGTTTCCGAATACCCTAACGGTAGAATATACCGGGGTATGCATGGGAACCAGACGTAGGGGTCATAGTTGCTTGAACAGACAATGTGTATCCGGCTAGTTATGTTATATCACATTATGTAAGAAACATCTTCCAGATAGAATAGTTCCGTTAAGGGTTCCTTTCCCTGGGTGTGCATGCGTTTAATGTGCATGTCCGAACTGTGATTGAAAAAAATCACAGAGTAAGTAACTTCTGGGGTTTCACAATGGAATGAATGCGGGAACATCTTTAATTCGCTGACCGAATATTCCCTTAAGAACGCTAGCTTTCAGCTTCACCCAGTCTGAGGTACACATCTGGATGACCTGGCAGTAACAATCGCAGAGGTGCTCCATTTATGCCCTAGCCGAACTAACGGGAACATAGGGCATAAGCACAGGAGCCAGGCAACCCAGCTTGGCCAAAACTTAAGTCATATTGATGCATATAATGGTGAAGAAAAGATACATATGGAAAAACACATATGTGGTGAGCTTGATGCTCAAAGGATAATAGCAAGCTTCTGTATGAGAAGCCCCCAGGTATAATGAACGTACATATGTGGAGATGTACGCATCAGGGGAGGACGGTCTAGCCATACTAAAGTCTTGGGGTAAAGAGCAGAACGAAAAAAATAAAAAAAAAAGAGAGAGAAAAAATAACGTTAATAACAGGAGGAAGGAGACGAATACAGAGTTCGGCGCTAGGCATAAAATCGTCGGAGTCTGGCCGCGTTCCAGGGGTTCGGCTCCAGGTGATTGTCTGACGCATCACGCAGGCGGTACGCTCCTCCGGTGAGGAATTCATAAATGATGAAGGGACCCTCCCACTTGGGCTTGAGTTTGTCCTTTTTCTTCTCCGGCAGGCGTAGAACAAGTTCACCAACGTTATAAGTCTTGGCCCGTACTTCTCTGCTTTGATACCTGCGAGCCTGCTGTTGATAAAATGCGGAATAGACTTTTGCGACATCGCGTTCCTCCTCCAGGGCATCTAAGCTATCCCGCCGATCAAGCTCGGCTTCTCTCTCTTCGTACATGCGCACTCGAGGTGAGTCATGAATAATATCGCAGGGTAACACTGCTTCTGCACCGTACACCATGAATAAAGGTGTATATCCAGTAGTGCGGTTGGGTGTGGTCCATAGCCCCTAGAGTATGGAGTCAAGTTCCTCCACCCAGTGCTTGTCTGGTTCTTTCAAAGACCGCACTAGTATAGGTTTGATGCCACTCATAATAAGATCATTAGCCTGTTCGACTTGACCGTTTCTGCGGGTGATAGACAGAGGCGTAATCAAGCTTAATGCCCAGATTAGCGCACCAGGTTTTCACTTCATCGGTTGTGAAATTAGGGCCATTACCGGTGATTATGCTGTGTGGTACACCATAACGGTGTACCACGCCGGATATGAAATCTATTACTGGCCCCGCTTCAGCCGTTTTGACTGGTTTGGCCTCTATCCACTTAGTGAATTTATCCACCATGACCAGCAGATACTTTCTCTTATGGCTTCCTCCTTTAAGGGGTCCGACCATATCGAGTCCCCAGACCGTAAAAGGGCAAGTGATGGGGATTGTTTGTAAGGCAGTGGGGGGCATATGGCTTTGGTTGGCGAAGAGTTGGCATCCGACGCAATGTTGGACAAGGTACTGTGCATTTGCTCGGGCCGTCAGCCAATAAAACCCTGTATGGAAGGCCTTGCTAACAAGGGCCCGAGCTACGGCGTGGTGACCTCCGAGTCCGGCGTGAATCTCGGCCAAGAGTTGCTGCCCCTCTTCCTCAAAGATACATCTTTGAAGAACTCTGGTAGCGCTTTTCTTATAGAGCTCTCTGTCATGAACCTTGTAGGCCTTCAAACACCGGACGATGCAGCGGGCCTCATTCTGGTCCTCCGGAAGCTCCTTCTTGTTAAGGTAGGCCAGGAAGGGTTTAGTTCATGGAGCAATGACTGCCATGATGAGATGCACCGACGGTGTTATTTCCGTGGCTGAGCCTCCGATGATGTCGATGTTTCGAAATCTGGGGTTATGTTCGGCTCCGGACTAGTGTTGCCGTTTTCCCCTGCCACACCATGGGTGGCTTAAAAAGCCTTTCCAGAAAGATACTGGGTGGAACGGGGTCGCACTTAGCACCCATACGAGCAAGGATGTCCGTCGCCTAATTACTTTCTCGAGCCACATGGTGGAACTCGAGCCCCTCGAACCGGGCCGGCATTTTTATGACGACATTATGGTAAGCTGCCATCTTTGGATCTTTGGCATCGAAGTCTCCATTTATTTGAGATATTGCAAGGTTTGAGTCCCCGTGCACTTCTAGGCGTTGTACGCCCATGGAGACAGCCATCCGGAGACCATGCAATAAGGCCTCGTATTCGGCTGCGTTGTTGGAGTCTGTGTATAGTATTTGGAGCACGTACTAAACAACGTCTCCAGTTGGTGACGTTAAGACGACACCCGCCCCTAGCCCTGCCAGCATTTTGGAGCCATCGAAATACATAACCCAATTGGAATATGCACCATACTCTTTAGGGAGTTTGGCCTCTGTCCATTCGGCGACGAAGTCAGCCAGTACTTGGGCTTTAATAGCTCGACGTGGTTTGTATGTAATATCAAATGGAAGGAGCTCAATGGCCCATTTGGCAATCCGGCCTATGGCATCGCGGTTGTTTATAATGTCGTTGAGTGGTACTTCAGAAGCCATCGTGATCGAACACTCCTAGAAGTAGTGATGGAGCTTTCGGGATGCCATGAAGACCGCGTATGCTATCTTTTGATAATGGGGGTATCGGGATTTGCATGGTGTAAGGACAGTGGATACGTAGTATACTGGCTTCTGAAGCGGGAATTTGTGTCCGTCCTGTTCTCCTTCGACGACGAGCACGACACTCACCACCTGATGTGTTGCCGATATGTATAACAACATCGGTTCGCCGATGTTTGGAGCGGCCAGGATTGGGTTGCTCGCAAGAAGGGTTTTTATTTCCTCCAGTCCGGCTATTGCCGCGTCCGTTCACTCGAAGTGATCGGTTCGCCGTAGACGTTGATAGAGTGGCAGTGCCTTTTCTCCCAATCTGGAGATAAAGCGGCTTAGAGCTGCCACGCAACCTGCGAGCCTTTGGTCTTGTTTAAGGTATGTTGGCGTAGCCAATTGTGACAGAGCTTAGATTTTGGCTGGATTTGCTTCAATTCCTTTGTTGGAAACGATGAAGCCCAACAGTTTTCCGACGGGGACGCCGAAAACGCACTTTTCAGGATTGAGCTTAATGTCATACGCGTGGAGGTTATTGAATGTGAGACGTAAATCATCTATTAATGTTTTGATGCGCCTAGTTTTTATGACGATGTCGTCCACATAAGCTTCAACTGTCTTGCGGGTCTGTTTCTCCAGGCATGTTTGAATCATGCGTTGGTATGTGGCGCCGGCGTTCTTGAGACCGAAGGGCATGGTGTTGAAGCAGAATGGCCCATATGGGGTAATGAATGCTGTTGCAGCTTGATCAGACTCCTTCATTTTGATTTGGTGGTATCTAAAATATGCATCAAGGAAACACAGTGAGTCGTGTCCTGCGGTAGCATCAATGATCTGATCAATGCAGGGGAGGGGGAAGGGATCCTTAGGACAAGCCTTATTGAGGTCTTTAAAATCGACGAACAACCGCCAGGATTTGTCCTTCTTTGGTACCATCACCAGGTTTGCCAGGCAGTCCGGATGTTCTATTTCTCTGATGAATCTGGCCTCAATTAGCTTGGCTAGCTCCTCCCCCATAGCTTGATGTTTGGGTTCGGAAAAGCGCTACAGTGTTTGCTTGACCAGTTTGTATCCCTTTAATATATTGAGGCTGTGTTCGGCCAACTCGTGTGGGATTCCTGGCATATCAGAAGGGTGCCATGCGAATATATCCCAATTCTCGCGCAGGAACTCTCATAGCACCGCGTCGACCGTTGGGTCTAATTGTGCTCTGATGGATGTTGTCTTCTTGGGGTCCGTTGGATGGACTTGGAATTTGACTATTTCTTCTGCTGGTTTGAAGGAGGTGGATTTAGGTCGTTTGTCTAGGACCACATCATCCCTGTCCACCATGGAGCGTAACACGGTTAATTCTTTGGCCGCGAGGGCTTTAGATAATGCCTCAAGGGCCAAGGATGCGGTTTTATTCTCAGCGCGGAGTGCTATGTCTGGATCACTAGCTAGAGTGATTATACCGTTGGGCCCAGGCATCTTAAGCTTCATGTATCCATAATGGGGTACCGCTTGGAAGTGCGTAAATGCATCTCGCCTTAAGAGGGCGTGATATCCGCTGTTGAAAGGGGCCACTTGGAAGGTTATTTATTCGAACCGATAGTTCTCCGCGTGCCGAATACCACGTTGAGTGTTATTTTCCCGCACACCGCGCCTCCCGACTGGGAATACTTCCTCGAAAGGTCGTGCTGCTTTGCTCAATGCGGCTCCTGTCTATTTCCATTTTATGGAGTGTATCTTCGTAGATGAGGTTTAGTCCGCCGCCGCCGTCCATGATGACCTTCGTGAGCCGAAAGACGTCCATGATTGGACTGAGGACCAAGGCGGCTGGTGCTCGGACTGTCCTGTATTTTGGTTCGTCGCCGGCATTAAAAGTAGCCGTGTCGTTCCAAGGGTTTATCGCTGCTATTTGACAGACTTCGGTGAGTCCGTGTAGTGCTCTTTTGCGCCTATTGTTTGAGGCAAATGTCTCGAAGATCGTCAGTACTTTGGGGTCATTGTCCTTTGGGGGGTTTTGTTCTGGGCTATTCTTGGTGAGGATATCGTCGCCGCTCTTGGCCACTTGCCGGAGTATCTAACATGCTCTAAGGCTATGTGTTGGTATGTTATCCGGTGTTGCGTGTATTTTGCATGGCCCATTGAGCCATCCTTCCAGAACGGTTCCACGCCCCATACTGGACTTGTATTTCTTTACTATTGAACCGGGTGTGTTGCCCGGGTGCGCCCTTTTTGCCTGAATAAGGGGTTGAGTGGGGACTGATGATTCCCAACGAGCTGTTTGAGTTTTCCAGGCGCTTTCCATTGCACTGTACTTCTGTATGATAGTTGTCAAGTCAGCGAAGTGTAGGATGCGATGACGGTTGATGGTGTTGAGGATTCCTTCGTCCCTGCAATTGTTGCGGAACATTGATATAGCTTCCTCGTCGCGACAATCTTTAATCTTGTTTTTGACAAGAAGGAATCTGGCCCAGAAGTGGTGGACCATTTCATGAGACTGCTGTTTTATGCTCATGAGAGCACTTGTATTCGGGTGGGTGGGTGGATTTAAATCCGAACCCTGCCCCAGTCTTGGATCCGGTGTCTGAAGGTCTTCCGAACTTAGCAGATCGGGCTCCGGGATGCCCACTAATTTCTTAGGCCCGTTGTCCGATTCTATGTTCGGAGGGCAGGATGCTTCGCCTCGCAAGTAGGTGTCCGGCTTTCGAGACTGGAGATCCGGGCCTAGTCTGTCCTTAATATGGAGGAAGAGTTGTTGACTCGCTCCTCGACTACCGCTATCTGGTGGGTGATCGATGGAGATTTGATTTCTCTCTGATCGGGTTTAAGCCCAATCCGATCGTAGTCTATAGCGACCCCCAGGGCGGCGATGCAATCTAGGAGCTCGTTTAAAGCCGAAAGCTCCGCCGGATCCATCTGCTTGGAGTGTTCAGAATCGGTACGAAGGGGGTTTTCGATGATCCGAGAGGTCATCGTTGGCTTAATGACCGAACAGGCAGTCATGGTAAAGCCTCCCAGCCGGAGGGTTTGACCTGGATCCAGCGTTCCTCCGGCGGCGATATTATCCTTGAGAACAAGGCGAGACATCGATCTTGTTGTCGACGGCATAGTGGAACTCTCAATGAGAGCACCAATGTCGGTGTCAAAACCGGCGGATCTCGGGTAGGGGCTCCCGAACTGTGCGTCTAAGGTCGATGGTAACAGGAGACAAGGGACATGATGTTTACCTAGGTTCGGGCCCTCTCTATGGAGGTAATACCCTACGTCCCGCTTGACTGATATTGATGAATATAAGTATTACAAGAGTTGATCTACCTCGAGATCGTAATGGTTAAACCCTAGAGGTCTAGCTTGTATGGCTATGATAATGAATCTGCCCTATCCAAACTAAGTCCTCCGATTTATATAGACACCGGAAGGATCTAGGGTTACACAAGGTCAGTTACAAAGAATGGAATCTACATATTTGGTCACCAAGCTTCCCTTCCACGCCAAGGAGAGTCCCACCCGGACATGGGTGTAGTCTTCGTTCTTCATATCTTCACAGCCCATCAGTCCGGCCCATGACCAACAGCTCGGACGCCCGACGACCCCTTATTCTAGGACTCCCTCAATGAGACCCCTCACAAAGGGGTGGAGGTCGAATCCGAGTCCGTGGAGGAAGTGGGGGATGAACACCACCCTCTCGCCGGGCCCTGGAGTGGGGATGACCTGCGCCGAATTGGGAAGCATGTGCTTGATTTCCGCGGTTAGATACCGCACCTCCCATAGCTCCTTAATGTTCTCCTCCATGACAGAGGAAGCCATCCACTTGCCTTGAGAGCCGTCCATGGTCGGAGGAGTTGCGGATGGGAGAAAAGCTTGGAACTTGGGCGCTGGAGCTCGAGGATGGGGTGGCAGAGAGAGAATGAGGTGTGGGATGGAAGAGTTGGATTCTATCCACTTATATGGACTGCGAATATCAAGCGTCCCCCTCCTTCGAGCCTTAAAACTCGCATGTTCCCAAGGGGTCATGCGGACAACACGGTTAGATTACCAAAACTCATATTGATGGGAATCCAGCTATAAGGGGACACAATCTCTACTTTGACAAAACGTGTCAATAGGAGTCGCGTATTGAAACACGAGACGGGAGGCCCAAAAACGGTTCAAAATGATAGCATAGATAAGCGTGACGTTTTGCCGAAAAAAGCTGTCGATGGATATATCTTATTTTAAGTATTATGCCTTTATGGTTGGAGGGTTAACCTCTTAAACAGATCCGGACATAGTTCTTGTTGATCAACTACTTTAAAGTATTCGGAGGAGGAACCCGCCTTGCAATGCCGAAGACAATCTGCACGTCGGACACATCATCATTTAAGCCTGGTTTAGGGGCTACTAAGGGAGTCCTGGATGAGGGGGTCCTCAGACGTCCAGGCTATGCAACATGGGCCGGACTAATGGGCCGCGAAGATACAAGATAGAAGACTTTCCCCCGTGTCCAGGTGGGATTCTCCTTTGCGTGGATAGCAAGCTTGGTGTTCGGATATGAAGATTCCTTTCTCTATAGACCGACTTTGTACAACCCTAGGCCCCTCCGGTGTCTATAAACTGGAGGGTTTAGTCCATAGAGGCAATCATAATCATACAGGCTAGACATCCAGGGTTTAGCCATTACGATCTCGAGGTAGATCCACTCTTGTAACCCCTACACTCATAAAAGTCAATCAACCAGGACATATGGTTTTACCTCCATCAAGAGGGCCCGAACCTAGGTAAACATCGTGTCCCCTGCCTCCTGTTACCTTCAATCCTTAGACGCATAGTTCAGGACCCCCTACCCGAGATCTGCTGGTTTTGACACCGACAGTGCTTTGTAGTGGGTTCGATCTTACGGTGCTTGATCCCAATGACAGAAGGGGAACGGACACGTATGTATCGTTGCTACTAAGGATAAAACGATGGGGTCTATCTCTAGATAGATAGATCTTGTCTACATCATGTCATCATTCTTATTGCATTACTTCATTTCTCCATGAATTTAATACACTAGATGCATGCTGGATAGCGGTCGATGTGTGTGGTAATAGTAGTAGATGCAGGCAGGAGTTGGTCTACTAATCTTGGACGTGATGCTTATACAATGGTCATTGCCTGGATATCGTCATGAATATTTGAAGTTCTATCAATTGCCCAACAATAATTTGTTCACCCACCGTTTGCTATTTTTCTAGATAGAAGCCACTAGTGAAATCTACGGCCCCGGGGTCTCTTTCTCATATTTTTTGCCTTTGCGATCTACTTTTATTTGCTTTTATTTTCAGATCTATTAATCCAAAAACCCAAAAATACTTTGCTGCACTTTATTTTGTTTGCGATCTATTTATTCAATCTATTACAACTTTCTCCCATGACGCACCAATTTCTGGCACCGTTACCCGAAAGGGATTGACAACCCCTTTAACACGCCGGGTTGCGAGGATTTGTTATCTGTGTGCATGGTCTGTTTATGTTGTATTGCTTGGTTCTCCTACTGGTTCGATAACCTTGGTTTCACATATGATGGAAATACCTACCGCCGCTGTGCTGCATCGTCCCTTCCTCTTTGGGGAAATACCGACGTAGCTTCAAGCGACATCACACTTAAACTTCACACCGTTGGGCCTTCTGCTGTATAATGTTTCATCGACAAACTGATACATACTGGCCCTCCAGGCTACTCTTTTGGCTTCTTCTTGCTCCTCGAGAAGTTATCCTATTTGGAGGCAGTGAACTATGTGTCGTGCCCAATTTGGAGCTTGAGGCTTGGTAACAAGGACAAATGGCACCTCCTCGTTCGTGGGAGCGCATATCTCAACCGCAAGAACTTGCAGTTCGGCAGAAGGGTGCTGCTCACCAAGCGAAGTAGAGTTATTCCCAATAGCTTCTCCACCGGGGCTTCTGGAAGCCCTGCTGGGATATACTTGCTGGAGTCCAACATCCTCCTTTTTCTGGCCAACGTTGTCGGGGATACTGAGGGCTGAGTCAGGTCGAGAACAAAATTCCCTGGTTCCATAGGGAGCTTTTGTGCAGCGCATTTTGACAGATGATCAGCAATGTTGTTTTCCGCATGTGGCACGTTCTCTGTTTGCAATCCGTCAAAATGCTCTCCCAGCTTCCTCATGCCTCCATCAATAGGCTTTGGTAATCCTTGTTTACTTGTCTCACAACGAGCTACGAGTCTCCATGGATGATCAACTTCTTGATTCCTAATTCTATTACAATTTTGAGCCCGGCAAGGAGCCCCTCATATTCGCAGTGTTATTGGCCTCCTCCCGAGGTAAGTGCATCTGAACCACATACTTGAGGTGTTCTCTGGTGGGTGCAACAAGAAGCACGCCAGCTGCTGCGCCTTGTAATGAGAAAGCACCGTCAAAATACATGATCCATTCTTGGGGTGCTTCCTTGCGAGGGGTAGCCGTCTCTGGAACTTCATTTGGGGTGGGGGTCCATTCTGTGATGAACTCTGCCAGTGCTCTGCTCTGAATGGTTGAGGTACCACTACTGCAAGATGCTGCTAACACGACACTATGATCAGAGACCCTTCGAGAAACTGTGTGCGATGCCATAATCGCAAACGGTGTTGTATGAAAACCGTCAGAAATGTGTAAAACGTTTGCGATGACGGATGCATCAAACACGGTTCAGGTTTTAGTTGCGTGTGCGATGAAGGGCATATGGTTCAGTTCAATCAACTATTTGTGATGAGCAGGAACAAAAGAAACGGACAGCCAGATGAAGGCGTGTGCGATACACAACATACAGTTCACTCGGATGAACTGTTTGTGATTAGGCAACACAAAAGAAACGGTCAGCCAGATCAAGGTGTGTGTGATTGGGGGCATACGCTTCAGAAGGATTAACTGTTTGCGATTAGGCAACAGAATAGAAATGGGTCAGCCAGATCAAAGTGTTTACGATTGATGGCATACACTTCACATGGATGAACTATTTGTGATTAGCCACAACAAACTGAAGTAGTTGGATAGATCAACGTGTGTGCGCTAGACGGGCACACACATTCTAATTGAAAGAACCGTGCGCGATGGTGCTGACATTGCCTATTGCGGTGCACCCTATGGTGCAAACGCCACGTACGCGGCCGGGAAGGTGTACGTGCCCATGTTACGCCTTTCAGGAATAGTGCCGCACTTAGAACCATCAGTAAACTTTGAGCATGCGTCCCGTCACAATTTTTTTAGAAGAACAGGGAGGCCGCGTCCCGTCACATTCCAAATTGCAAACATGTTCACAGCGATCAAAACTTAAACGGTTTCCCACTTAGGAGTGTATTACTACGCGGTTATAAATACTACTACTCCAAGATGACTGCACATTCCTCCTCAACTCCTCATCCACAAAAAGTCAAAAATAAACAAGTCATTCATCATCGTTCCCTTGCGTCCGCCATGGACAGTGTGAGTTCTGGGTCAAGAGATTGCCACCAGGGTGAGGTGAGCCTGGAAGCGGGAGCACGAGAGATGTCCAGCCTCACCGCGAAAGCATCCAACATGTCCCGCCGCACGGCTGTAGCAGCAAAGAGGTCCCGCCGCGCCACTGAAGCAGCATGGAGGACCCGCCGCACCGTCGATGCAGCAGACTAGTTCGGCCGCGCTGCGGAAGCAGAAGAGATGTCCCGCCGTGCCGCGAATGCGACAGAGATGTCCTCCCGCGCCGTGGCGGCCTCGGAAAATGCCTCGCGGGCAGGTGATGACTCTTACAGGCGCATGCGTGCCCTCGTCCTTAGGCAGATGGATCAGATCTCTAGGTTGGCGAGGTTGCAGGATGACCTGCAAGCCTCATTTGAACATTCTACCGATGTCATCCGGCAACTAAATGAGAGCAATGCGAAGCTCCGGGCCAAATGCGACCTGCTGAGGGCGAAAATCGTCGGAAGTGTGGAGTAGCAGGACCAGACCACTGCCTTGTTGAAGAGGACTGGCGTCATCGTGGAGAAACTTATGGACGAGAATGCCATGATGCGCATCGAGTGCAGAAGGCTGGTGGAGGAATATGTGGATGCTCTCAACCAGCATCTTAAGGACGAGAAAGAGCTCGTCGCCGCCCGCCGCGGAGACTAGTTGTCTTCCTACTTCTTTACCCTTGTGTATATCGGGCGTTGCCGCATGTGGCTTTTTTAATTATGTTTATAAATATGTAATACAATTATTATCCAATGTCATTGTCCTTATATTCATCATGCTTGCTATAAGTCGCATTCGATGCTATATAGTTCTGTCGGATCTTACATCAAGATCCATGCAAAACTTTCTTTTCAGATTTTCATTTTTCTCTCTTAAATCTCAGTCCAGTGAGACATATAGCCACGCCGTAGAACGGGTGCTCGGGCGCCATTAATGGAGATGTTGGGAGGGACGTGCGCGACAGGTAGCGGTCAAAAGGGCTCTCCTCCCGATGATCATGCACAGGGGTCTGATCGCACGCCTCCGGTACTCAAATAGCTACCCCACACGGCATCTCCTAGCCAATAAAAAAAGGGGCCGCGTGGCCGCACGTAATTGGTAGGTCGAACGCCCATGGTTTCAATAATACTTGTGTTTCCGATTTGTAACGTGACAACACTTGTTCTAAAATGACTTTGTTGATTGTTAATGTGTGCTCCTTTGGAAATCGGACAGAAAAATTACCACAACATGTTGGTGCCATGTCGTGAGACCATGCCAAGTTTTATGATTTTTAGGCGTGTTTTGGAATTACTGGAATTAAAAAACCAAGTTTCTCAATCTTTCTGGCTGAGCCACGACACCCAGATGTTTGAATTTCACTCCCATCTCTTGCATGGGACCTAGAAATTCACCCAAGGACACACATGTGATTTTTCAAACAAGTTTGGTGCACTGGAGCATGTGCTTGCCGTTCAAATTTGAATTATACACATTAAATGCCCAAAAACTTAATTAATATATAAAAAAGGCCAAACGAACCCGGAATAATTCCAAAATTTAGCACGGTACTTCTATTTGGTTTAATCTGGCTGTGTAAAAAAATTAAGGTGGGAGAAAGCAGTGTACGTATGTCGTTTCGCACACGGAGGTGACACGTTCCCTCTTGGAACCACGAGTCTTCTTGAGGGAAGCTTCGGTTTGCAAGAAGCTTACACCAAAGCTTGTCCCAATTCGGCCCAAAAAATTACCGCATCATGTTGGTGCCATGTCATGACACCATGCCAAGTTTCATGATTTTCAGGTGTGTTTTGGAATTACAGGAATTAAAAAACCAAGTTTCTCAATATTTCCGGCCGAGCCACGACGCCCAGATGTTTGAATTTCACTCCCATCTCTTGCATGGGACCTAGAAATTCAGCCAAGGACACACATGTGATTTTTCAAACAACTTTGGTGCACTAGATCCTGTGCTTGTAGTTCAAATTTGAATTTTCCACGTTAAATGCCCAGAAACTCAATTAATGTATAAACAAGGCGAAATGAGCCCAGAATAATTCCAAAATTTAGCACGGTACTTCTATCTGGTCTAATCTGGCTGTGTAAAAAAATTAAGGTGGGAGAAGGCAGTGTACATATGTCGTTTCACACACGGAGGTGACACGTTCCCTCTCGGAACCACGAGCCTTCTTGAGGGAAGCTCCGGTTTGCAAGAAGCTTACACCAAAGCTTGTCCCAATTCGGCCAAAAAATTTACTGCAACATGTTGGTGCCATGTCATAACACCATGCCAAGTTTCATGATTTTCAGCCGTGTTTTGGATTTATAGGAATTAAAAAAAACAAATTTCTCAATCATTCCGGCCAAGCCACGACACCCAGAGGTTTGAATTTTATTCCCATTTCTTGCATGGGACCTATAAATTCACCCAAAGACACATGTGATTTTTCAGCAAACTTTGGTGCATTGGAGCATGTGCTTGTAGTTCACATTTGAATTATGCACATTAAATGCCCAGGAACTCAATTAATACATAAAAATGCCAAACGAACCCGGAATAATTCCAAATTTAAACAAGATAGTCATGTACTAGTTGCATGTTCACTATATGTAAATGTTCTAGCAATTCAAACACCATCCTTTCGCTCTGTAACACCATTTTGTCTTTCAAAACATAATGAAAAAAAATCAGGTAAACCACAAACAGTTTACTAGAAAGAATCATGTGGGATGCGATATAAAATATCTTTGTGCACCGTCTTGTCTGGCTTACGCAGGAAGCTTCATCGTCTACAGTCCACCGCCCCCACTTGAACCACACTTGCGCGCCAGTTTCTCGCCGCACCAAGCAAATTTTTTGCCACCACAGAAATATCTATCTCCCCGCCCCGTCCCTCCTACCAAAAGCCACATTTCCACTGTTCCTCCTTGCTTTCCAAGTTCAAACCTTCACTGTTGCTTACGGGCAGCTCAGCCTCCTCGCCGACGACCCTTCTTCTTACAATGCCTCCTCTTCGCTGTCTACACTTCTTCTTGCAGCGCCGCCTCCTCGCCGACGACCCTTCTTCTTGCAGCGCCGCCTCCTTGTCGGCGACCCTTCTTCTTGCTGCACGGCCTCCTGGCCGCCGACCCTTATTCTTGCTGCGCAGCCTCGTCGATATGGTCAGGTAATCCACACCCCACCTACACCATCCTCCTCCTTTCTCGTCCCACATGCCCCAACTGACGGAGCGACACCTTCCACCGAAATCACTGCACCCTCCTCCAATTAAGCGCCGCCCACAGCCATTTTACACACAGTATAATGTGGAGCTGAGTAGCATGCGGCTGCACGCACGAACGAGGTCGCTATGGCTGACATGCGTGTCGACCGTCAGATCCTAGAGGAGCACCTTGTCTTCGAGGCCACCGTCGACACCGCCGTGCAGTTGTCTACTTTAAAATACAGTTAGTGATGTTTTCTCGAGGCCACCGCCAGTGCCTTCTAGTGATTTGTCCTCTGTAATGTTAATATGCAATCTGATGTTCAATTAATAGTTTGGTCCTCTGAAATGTAATGTTCAGTTAACACTTTGGTCCAACAATTGCTACATTTCGTAGTACTATTCTCAAGAATTCTTTGTTTTGCTAACTGTCTTATCTTCTCATACATGTTTCTACTCTGCAATGTCGTGCCTAGTTAACTATTTTGGTTCATTTGGTGTGTTGTCCATTTAACTGTTTGGTTCAGTTCTGCAATTTGATTTTCATTTGTTGTGGATACAATTTTGTATTGTTATGCATGTGACACCAATCGAATTTGGCTGTACTCAATACATATTCTACTGATAGTATGGCAACTCTCAGTTAACCTGATCAAGATCTTCCTTATGTGTGTTGCAGGGAAACAATGGGAGACACTGCGGTTTACCATCAAGGTGTGTTCAAGCAGGGTCCTTTGGCTAATAGCACATTATTGTGCAGTTTCAGGAATCATTCTAATATTTAGGTTTCTTACAATTTTGTCTTGCACATGTAGGTCCTGCCATCAGAGGCTTAGACCCACTGTCCATGAATATCAGTCAAGTCAAGAAACTCAGAAAGATTGTTAGGATGAAGAAGCTTGCGACGAATAACAACAAGATCTTTGTTTGCACAATGAAGAAGACATCAGTCAACTATAGGATGGTACCAACTCTTTTACCTTGTTTTTACCCCTTGCGCCATTTCAAAATTTACAACAGCGATTTATGCATAGCTTTGTTTTAAGTACTTTTCAAAGTAGTTCACCGATGATTACCTCTCAAACCACCTGCATGGTCATGAGGCGAGGAAGGTATTCATTCAACACCGACGGTACAATATTGAAATCTTGCTGAAGAAGATGAAGGTTGGGCAGGCAATTATCCATAGCCACTGGCCTAAAGTTGCAAGGACATTCAACATCACTGAAGGCTCAATATTTGCCTTCCGCTTCTACAGTTTCCCAGATGAGATTCATCTGTCTATTTACCGTGTATGATGCTACTTTCCAAAGGTTTTTGATGCTGCATGTGAAACTTGGTGCTGTTGTGTAATGGCGTAACTGAGGCTGAAGCTATTTGATGTAATTCAATTATGAAATCCTGGTTGCTTTTATACGGATATGAAATATCTGGCGTGTTTTATAAGAAAATATCAGTTTGATTAGTACATGGATTATTAATAATAGGCTAATTACCCTGCTTATTGGGGTTTTCTATCGCAAATGGTTACTCAGACAACACCATGGGCGATGAACTCAAACAACCCACACGATTTCTAAAAAGTCGGCATGTTCGATCAACTAACAATCACACACGGCTTTCGGCAGTGAACTGTTTGCGTTAGGCCACCTTGCACAAACATTTCCACACAAAGAACTACGTGGGATGTACATACCTACCTAAATGATTTTCTGGGTTTCACCGTGTGGGATGTACATACCTACGGAAATGATTTCTGGGATTCACCATGTGGGATGTACATACCTATGGAAATGATTTCTGGGATTCACAATGTGGGATGTACATACCTACAGAAATTATTTATGGGATTCACCATGTGGGATGTACATACCTACGAAAATGATTTCTGGGATTCACCATGTGGGATGTACATGCCTACGGAAATGATTGAGTTTCCATGCCTCACTCGATCGCACATGGCCCCAGCCTGGGTCCCACGAGGGCCTATCCCCGACGATTTCTGGGTCGTGTGGGAAGGACCCCCTATCACCCACACTCACTTGGCGACGGTTCCAAATGCCGTCGTGGAAAGGGGTTTTAAACCGTTTGTTTAGGATGTCGTTGTACCAGTGTACTCTCATACTTCAGACCAAAACTTGATAGCTCTAGTGCCCATTCAACTATCCTGTCGGTGGCCTCAGGGTTCCTCAGTATGCGTTGCAATGGGAAATGAGTGACAACTATGATCTCATGGGCTTGGAAGTAGTGGCGCAGTTTCCTTGAGGCCATGATGAGGCCGAGGAACAACTTTTGCACTCCAGAGTACCCTGACCTAGCCCCCTGCCACAGGGAGCTGACAAAGTACACTGGCTGTTGCACCACTTCCTTCCTTGTCGTGGCCTTGGAATTGCCTTCGCTATTTTGCTCTTCTACTCCTTGACCTCTACCCAACTTTGTTGCAAATGGTTTAGTTCCTTTTCCGAGGAGGACAGTAGTTGTGGCCACTCCCTTGTCTACTTCCCGTTGTGCCACCAGCGCTACATTAACCACTTGATTCATTGCCACTAAGTATAGCAGCAATGGCTCGTGTGGTTTAGGAGCGACCAAGGTGGGAGCAGAGGAAAGATAAGCTTTCAAGTCCCGTAGCGCTGCTTCTGCCTTCGGGGTCCATGATGTCTCCTACGCAACTATATTCTTGTAGACTCGTATTGGGCCTCCAAGCGTAGAGTTTTGTAGGATAGTAGTAATTTTCCCTCAAGTAGATGACCTAAGGTTTATCAATCCGCAGGAGGCGTAGGACGAAGATTGTATCCCTCAAACGATCTTGCAACCAAATACAAGAAATCTCTTGAATCCCCAACACACCCAATACACCGGCAAATTGTATAGGTGCACTAATTCGGCGAAGAGATGGTGATAAAAGTGTAATATTGATGGTAGAAATATATTTTTATAATCTGCATAAATAAAAACAGAAAGGTAGCAAATAGTAAATGGGCACAAAAACGGTATTGCAATGCTTAAAAACAAGGCCCGGGGTCCATACTTTCACTAGTGCAATCTCTCAACAGTGCTAATATAATTGGATCATATAACCGTCCCTCAACATGCAATGAAGAATCACTCCAAAGTTCCTATCTAGCGGAGAACATAAGACATCATTGTTTGTAGGGTACAAAACCACCTCAAAGCTATTATTTCCGATCAATCTATCCTAGAGTTCGTACTAAAATAACACAAAGCTATTCTTTCCGATCGATCTAACCAAGAGTTTGTACTAAAATAACACCAAAGCAAATTCATATTCAAAATGTTCAATCCAACACAAAGAACTTCAAAGAGTGCCCCAAGATTTCTACTAGAGAAACAAAGACAAGAACGTGCATCAACCCCTATGCATAGATTACCCCAATGTCACCTCGGGATTCCGCGAGTTGAGTGCCAAAACATACATCAAGTGAATCAATACGATACGACATTGTCACCACGAGTATTCAACTGCAAGATATATATCAAGTGTTCTCAAATCCATAAAAGTATTCAATCCGATAAAACAAAATCTCACAGGGAAACTCAATTCATCCCAAGATAGAGAGGGGAAAACACCATATGATCCGACTATATTAACAAAGCCCATGATACATCAAGATCGTGACATCTCTAGAACACGAGAGAGAGAGAGAGAGAGAGAGAGAGAGAGAGAGAGATTAAACACATAGCTACTGGTACAAACCCTCAGCCCGAGGGTGGACTACTCCCTCCTCATCGTGGTGGCCGCCAGGATGATGAAGATGGCCACCGAAGATAATTTGCCCCTCCGGTAGTGTGCTAGAAAGGGTCTAGATTGATTTTTGGTGGCTACAGAGCCTTGCGGCGGCGGAACTTCTGATCTAGGGTTATTTCTGATGGTTTCTCTATTTATAGGGTTTATTGGCGTCAGTTTCATGCGATGATGAGCACAACCCACCGGGGCAATCTAGGCCCACCAGGCACGCCCTTGTGGGTTTTGCCCTCCTCGTGGCTCTTCTGCCCCTCCCACGAAGCTTTGGGGGTCTCTTTTGTTCCAAAAAAATCGTCAAAAAGTTTCAGCTCATTTGGAGGACTTTCATTTCTGCACAAGAAACAACACCATGGTAGTTCTGCTGAAAACAGCATCTGTCCAGGTTAGTTCCATCCAAATCAAACCAAAACCATATAAAATTGTTGTAAACATGGCATAAATACTTTATAAATTATAGATACGTTGGAGACGTATCAGCGTCCCCAAGCTTAATTCCTACTCGTCCTCGAGTAGGTAAACGATAAAAGAAATAATTTATGAAGTGTGAATGTTAGCAAAGTGCATAAGTTTGATCAATGATAATTTCAATCACTTTTCCTAGCATCAAAACAACAATTCTTTCTCATAATTTTTCTCATTTTAAAGTAGCAACCAATTCACATGTTAAGGTCCAAACAATGGATTCTCTTGAAACTCAGCAACCTATGTTCTCAGTCACCAAGCAATTGCAATTCAACTTATTCAATAGAGTTTAAGTAAGAGCTCTGATGTCTATTATGCCACTTTATTCTTGTAGACTTGTGTTGGGCCTCCAAGCGCAGAGTTTTGTAGGAGAGTAGCAATTTTCCCTCAAGTGGATGACCTATGGTTTATCAATCCGTGGGAGGTGTAGCATGAAGATGGTCTCTCTCAAACAACCCTGCAACCAAATACAAGAAATCTCTTGTGTCCCCAACACACCCAATACAATGGAAAATTGTATAGGTGCACTAGTTCGGTGAAGAGATGGTGATAAAAGTATAATACTGATGGTGGAAATATGTTTTTATAATCTGAACAAATAAAACAGCAAGGTAGCAAATAGTAAACGGGCACAAAAATAGTATTGCAATGCTTGAAAATGAGGCCTAGGGTTCGTACTTTCGCTAGTGCAATCTCTCAACAATGCTAATATAATTGGATCATATAACCATCCGTCAAAGTGCGATGAAGAATCACTCCAAAGTTCCTATCTAACGGAGAACATAAGAAGAAATTGTTTGTAGCTATTCTTTCTGATCGATATATCCAAGATTCTGTACTAAAATATCACCAAGTTATTCTTTCCGTTTGATCTATGAAGAGTTCGTACTAAAATAACACTAAGTTACTCTTTCTGATCGATCAATCAAGTGTTTGTACTAAAATAACACCAAAGCAAATTCAGATTCATAATACTCAATCCAACACAAAGAACCTCAAAGATTTCCCAAGATTTTTACCGGAGAAATAAAGACGAGAACGTGCATCAACCCCTATGCATAGATTACCCCAATGTCACCTAGAGAATCCACGAGTTGAGTGCCAAAACACATATCAAGTGAATCAATATGATACCCCATTATCACCACGGGTATTCATATGCAAGATATATATCAAGTGCTCTCAAATCCATAAAAGTATTCAATCCAATAACAATGAAATCTCAAAGGGAAAAACTCAATTCATCAGAACGAGATAGAGAGGGGAAAACACCATATGATCTGACTATATTGACAAAGCCCGCGATACATCAAGATCGTGACATCTCAAGAACATGAGAGAGAGAGATTAAACACATAACTACTGGCACAAACCCTCAACCTCCAGGGTGGACTACTCCCTCCTCATCATGGTAGCCGCTGGGATGATGAAGATGACCACCGGAGATGATTTCCCCCTCCGGCAGGGTGCCGGAAAGGGTCTAGATTGTTTTTTGGTGGCTACAGAGGCCTGCTGTGGCGGAACTTCTGATCTAGGGTTATTTATGATGGTTTTTGTATTTATAGGATTTTTTTGCTTCGGTTTCACGCAAAGATGGACCTCGAGGTGAGCACAACCCACCGGGGCAAGCGAAGCCCACTAGGCGCACCCCGGTGGGTTGTGCCCTCCTTGTGGCTCTTCTGGCCCTCCCACGAAGCTTCGGGGGTGAGGGAGTCCTAAATTAGGGGGTCTCCGGACAGCCGGACTATATCCTTTGGCCGGACTGTTGGACTATGAAGATACAAGATTGAAGGCTTCCGTGTCCGGATGGGACTTTCCTTGGCGTGGAAGGCAAGCTTGGCAATACCGATATATAGATCTCCTCCCTTGTAACTGACTCTGTGTAACCCTAGCCCCCTCTGGTGTCTATATAAACCGAAGGATTTAGTCCATAGGACAACAACAATCATACCATAGGGTAGCATCTAGGGCTTAGCCTCTACGATCTCGTGGTAGATCAATTCTTGTAATACTCATATCATCAGGATCAATCAAGTAGGACGTAGGGTATTACCTCCATCAAGAGGGCCCGAACCTGGGTAAACATCATGTCCCCCGACTCGTGTTACCATCCGCCTTAGACGCACAGTTCGGGACCCCTACCCGAGATCCGCCGGTTTTGACACCGACAGGGGGGTCTCTGTTGTTCCAAAAAAATCGTCAAAAAGTTTCAGCTCATTTGGAGAACTCTCATTTCTGCACAAAAAAAAAACAACACCACGGGAGTTCTGCTCAAAATAGCATCAGCCAGGTTAGTCCCATGCAAATCATACCAAACCATATAAAATTGTTGTAAACATGGCATGAATACTTCATAAATTATAGATATGTTGGAGACGTATCAGCATCCCCAAGCATAATTCCTACTCGTCCTCGAGTAGGTAAATGATAAAAGAAATAATTTATAAAGTGTGAATGCTAGCAAAGTGCACAAGTTTGATCAATGATAATTTCAATCACTTTTCCTAGCATCATAACAACAACTATTTCTCATAAAATTTATCATGATAAAGTAGCAATTGAAAATGAAATATTTGTCGTGGAAAGCTACCTATCATATTCATCACATATTCTTTTCTTTTGTAGTACGGACATTTGGACTTTTATCTGGTTCAAAGTAATAGTCTAGTTTTGACATGAAGATTTCAATACTCAAGCATATCAATAAGAAACCATGTATTTCAAAATATCAATGCTGAAATAGGTTATCCCTTGCCCATCATGCTCAATCATTGATCCATTCATGAAACACACTCGCATATTAGCTACACCAATGCTCAAGTACGATATAGTGCCCCTAGTTAGTGCTTTTATAAGAGAAGATGGAGACTCAAATTAAAAATAAAAATTGCATAATGTAAAAGAAAGGCCATTCATGGAGGGAAGTAGGGATTTGTAGAGGTGCCAGAGCTCAAAGCAAAAATTGAGAGATAAATTTTTTTTGAGAGGCATGCTTTTCCCACCAACAAAAACGACTTAGAGCTCCCAACACTTTCCATGCTAGATATATCATAGGCGGTTCCCAAATAGAAAATAAAGTTTATTCCTTTTTCAACCATACTTTCACTTTCCATGGCTAACTATATCCACGGGTGCCCTCCATACCAACACTTTCGAAGGAATTTATTATTTGACAACATAAAGTAAATCCATTTTTCATTTCGGGACTGGGCATCCCTAATACCTTTGCCTTACTCTCATGGAATGACAAGTGAATAAACACTCATCATGAGAATAACACATCTATCATGGAAAATATTGGCCACCCCTAACCGCCTCGCGAGCGGTACGAGCACAGAAAAGAGAAATTTATTTTGAAAATTAGAGATGGCACATACAAATTTGCTTAGAACGGCAAAATAATACATCATATAGGTAGGTATATTGGACTCGTGTGGCAAAACCGGTTTAAAGGATTTTGGATGCACAAGTAGTGATCATACCTAGTGCAAAATGAAGGCTAGAAAAAGATTGAGAAGCGACCAACCAAGAGACGAATAATCTCATAAGCGAGCATTGAGCATAATTAACACCGAATAATGCACGACAAGTAGGATGTAATTTCATTGCATAACTATTGACTTTCGTGCTTGCATAGGGAATCACAAACCTTAACACCAATATGCTTACTAAAGCATAATTACTCATCAACATGAGTCACATATCACATCATCATATCCCAAAACTATTACAAGGAATCAAGTTTATTTTGTCCAATGTTCTTCATGAAAGTTTTTATTATATCCTTCTTGGATATCTATCACTTGGAACTAATTTTTATGTGTTGATTTTGATAAGCTCAAACAAATATAAGTGAAGATCATGAGCATAATATTTCTTTCTCTCAAATTAATTTAAGGGATTTTTAATTCCGTCCCCTGATTTCTTAGTTGTGCTCACTTTTCCCCATCTGTTTACTTTTTCCTCACTTTTCCCCATGTCTTGTGTTTTTTGCCTTCACATTTTCCTCACCCCCCCCAAAAAAAATGCCCAAAAAGGACAAAAAACGACTTGGGAAAAGTGAGCACAACTAAGAAACCGGGGGCACATAATTAAAAATCCCTTAATTTAAGTGAAGTAAGAGAGAATTTCTTCAAAAGTACTGAAGCACACTATGCTAAAAAAGATATAAGTGAAGCACTAGAGTAAATGACTAGCTACTCCAAAAAGATATAAGTGAAGATCAAGCGAGTAGTTATGTAAATGGGTAGCTATTTGAGGACTCTCTCTTATTTGAAAGTTTCAGGCCTAAGTATTTTATTAAAACAACAAGCAAAACAAAACAAAATGACATTTCAAGGATAGCACAACTCATGTGAAGAAGCAAAAACTTAGCCTCAACCGATACTAACCAATAATTGTTGAAGAAGAAAGGTGGGATGCCTACCGGGGCATCCCCAATCTTAGATGCTTGAGACTTCTTGAAATATTATCTTGGGGTGCCTTGGGAATCCCCAAGCTTGATCTTTGGTGTCTCCTTAATACCTCTCTATCACGGTTTTCCTAAAACTCAAAAGCTTCATCCACACAAAACATAACAAGAACTCATGAGATAAGTTAGTATAAACCAATGCAAAAACCTTATCATTCTCTACTATAGCAAATCACTAAAATTATTATTCAACATTGCACACTAAGAGTCTGTTTAGCAGCCCTCGGCTCCATAGCACCGCTCCTGGAGCGGCCAGTGTGGCACCGAACGTGTTAGCGTCATGCTTTCCTCGAAGCGGAGCGGAGCGGCCAGCAGGCCATTTTCTCGGAGCGGCCCAAGTGACGCTCCGCGCGCTCCGCATCTACGTGGAGCAGGGAGTTGAGAAGTGAGGAGTAGAGGGCTGCCAAACATGCCCTAAATGCCTCTGCATATTTAATACTCCCATCCTCAAATAGAATCATTAAACAAGCAAACATATGCAAACAATGCAAACATAACAACAATATGCCAAAACAGTAAAGTCTGTAAAGAATGCAAGAGTATCAATACTTTCCTAACTCCAAAAGTTATGAAAATTTGCCACACTGTAGAAAATTTATCAGATCTCATTTTTCAAAAAGTTTCAACATTTTATCACATTCTAACATTTCTAGGGAATTTTTGCAACAATGGTGAACTTTTTGTTTTCAAACAACACCATGTATACTTGCAAAATAAGCATAGTAAAGGCTATCATTGCCACTTTTATTGGAATAAAAGATGCAAAACATTATTCTAAATAACAGCAAGCAAATCCTAACAAAAGAAAATGATGCTCCAAGCAAAACACATATCATGTGACGAATGAAAACATAGCTCCAAGTGAGGTTATCGATAATGTTGGAGACAAAAGAGGGGATGCCTTCTGGGGCATCCCCAAGCTCAGTTGCTTGGATCTTCCTTGAATATTACGTTGGGGTGCCCTGGGCATCCCCAAGCTTAGGGTCTTGTCACTCCTTATTCTCCTCATGTCGACATCTCACCCAAAACTTGAAAACTTCAATCACACAAAACTTAACGGAACTTTGTGAGATAACTTAGTATGATAAAGAGCAAACCATTTCACTTTTGGTACTATAAAAGACAAGATTCATAATTGTTCTGACACAATTACTACTGTAGCATATCATTTCCACAATTTATATTGAGCAATATAAGCCATGGAAACTAGAAACAAGCAAAACAGAATCTGTCAAAAACAGAACAGTCTGTAGTAATCTGTACTCCAACCATACTTTTGCTACTCCAAATTTTTTGAACAATTAGGAAAACCTGGTTAATTTCTCTATTAATATTCTGCAAAATGAATCAGCATTTTATCATGCTTCTGTTAAAAATGAGAATTGTTTTCCTAAGGGCAAAAGTTTTTCTTTTTCAGCAAGATCAAATCAACTATCACCGTAAGCCATCCCAAAGCTCTTACTTGGAACTTTATTAAAATGAAAGCAATAAAACATGATTACTACAGTAGCCTAATCATGTGAACACACAAGAATAGTAGGTAAAAGTGTTGGGTTGTCTCCCAACAAGCGCTTTTGTCGGTGTACAAAAGTAGGGGCTCTCCTTTGTACCCCTTTACTTGTGCACGGGCAGTCAGAGCCGCGCCCGCGGCCGCACTGAGCAGGGAAGAGGAGGGAGGCCAGAGCACAAGACAACCGAAGCAACACCTAGACCAGAGACACGAAGAGCAAGGGAGCAAAGTGGACTCCCCTGGCAAGAGCCTTGCCGGGGCAGCCTCCGCCCCGGCAAGGGCCTTGCCTGGGCAACTTGCCCAATGCTAGCAGAGCGCGCCGCCCTTGATCCAAGGGGTTCCAACGCCATCAACCACATTGGAACCAAGGCTCGGGAGGAACCTCCATGGTGGCATGCAGATCTTTGTGGAGATCATAAATACACAGGACCAGATGAGTACCAGAAGACGACGATCCTTGGCAAGGTCCTTGCCAAGGAAATCCACGAGACCCCCGGCAAGGTGCTTGCCAAGGACGACCGCGGTGCCATGGCAAGACCCTTGCCGGACCCCCGGCAAGACCCTTGGAGAGGACATCTGCGGGGCCGCAGCCAGGCCCACGTCTGCCAAGGCTCCACCGCCGCTCCCATGCAACTGCTAGCTCAACTAGCTGGGCAGGCATCTACGTGGCAGCATGGGGCCTCCACACCGACTCAGCAAGCACATGCGTGGTGGCATGCATATCTTCGTGAAGACTCTGCCACCACGCCAGCCCAGCAGCCAGCCAACGTGGCCCTACAACACCTCGTCATCTCGGACGCGCGTCAGAGTCAGGCGAGGCGGCGACAGATGGGACGAGCTTCCTTGCCGTCCCCGATAAAGCAAGAGGGGCACGTCGGCAACGCGTTAAATGTGTTTTTCCGACGGTGCTAGAGGATAGACTCAGCCACTATACACCTTTCCACCTCTTGTGTGCCACTGTGGCGACCCCTTTTGTCTATAAAAGGAGGCCTGGGGCGTACTGGAGGGGGATTCAGATCTTTCGAAATAGACACACACCATAGCTAGTTCAAGAACTCAAGAACACTCAAATATACATGAAAGCGGGACTAGGGTATTTCGCGTCTCCGCAGCCTGAACCTGGGTAAACGATCCTTGTGCTAACCGCCAGACCCACTCTTTGCACAACCCCGTGCCCGCCAACTGCAGAAGGGATCCCAGTGATTCCATAGGTGTCGTTTCCACTGACATCTCTGGCCCGCGACGACAAGGTGCTTGCCAATTACTTCCCGCTGGCACTTAAACCCAATGTTATGTCATGGTTGATGCACTTGCCAGCGGATTCCATTTCTTCTTGGTTGGACTTGTGCCATGAGTTCGTTGGCGCCTTCACTAGAGGCCACCAAGCTCATGTCCAAGCAAGAGATTTGCATATCATTCCCGAGAAGGAATGTGAAACCATGCGCAAGTACATATAGAGGTTCAGCCGGCTGCAGTACAACATCCCAGATGTTCATCCCGCCGCCGTGATCAGCACATTTCATTAGAATGTGTGCAACTGCAAGATGCCTGAAGAGCTAGCGATGAACAAGGTCAAAGATGTGGCCAAGCTTTATGTTCTGACCGATAGGTGCGCTAGAGCTGAAGAGGGGAGGAAGTACCCCGGCGAGGACGCCGGTGCGGAAACTGACTCCACAAACAAAGACACAGCCACCCCGACAAAGAAGAGCCGGTGCCGCAACAGGAAGCGCAAGGGAAAGACCATGCTTGCCATCGAGGGATCCGAGGACACCGGCGCTGCCAAGAAGGCCAAGGCAGACGACCCTGGCAAGGAAATTGCTGGGTGCGCCGCCTGCCAGGCCTTGGCGGCTGCCGACAAGCCAGGAGGCTCCAACAAGCAATACTGCAAGATCCACCGCACCAAGGCCACGACCTCCAGAACTGCCAGCAAGTCGAGCTGCTTGATGAGAAGCAAAAAGCTGAGTATGAGAGGTGGGACAAGGAGAAGGGCCAGGATGGTGCCAAGGGATCTGGCAAGAAGCGTGGCGGCCAAGGAGGTCGCCGCGGAAAGGATAACCAGCAAGAGAGGCCTGTTCGAGGCCGCGACAAGAAGCAAGGAGATGATGATCATGACGAAGATGACGAGTCCGGTGAGCATGAGTTCCAAAAGGCTACGGAGGCCATGTGCGTCGACGGTGGCGCCTCGCTGCACACCTCTCATCGCCAGCTCAAGCAGTGGACACGTGAGATCATATCAGTGGAACCATCACTCGATGCTCAGAAGCCACTGAAGTGGTCCAGCACGCCTATCATTTTTGACACCGAGGACCACCCTGATCGCACAACTATGGTCAGGTGTTTGCTGTTGCTGGTCTTGCCAACAATATGCAACCTCAAGGTAACGAAAATGCTAGTTGACGGCGGGGCCGGTCTAAACTTGATCTCGTCCGTTGTGATCAAAAGGCTGCAGATTCCTGATGGAGACCTCGAAGAGACGAGCACGTTTCAAGGGGTCAACCTAGGGAGGAGTCAGCCGAAGGGTAAGGTCACGCTGCCTGTGACGTTTGGAGGCGAGTTAAACTATAGGACGGAGAGGATTGTTTTCGATGTAGACGAGATCCCCTTGCCCTATAACGGGATCCTCGGCCGCCCGTCACTAGCGAAGTTCATGGCGGCGTCACATTACGCCTACAACACGCTGAAGATGCCTGGGCCAATGACCATCATCATCGTCCCCTCCGACCAGAAGGACACACTGATTTGCGCCGACCAACTCTACTGGGAAGTAGTTGCAGCGACTACCGCCAAGGCACTTGCTCCTGCCGTTGGAGCCCCGAGAGAGAAGAAGACCGACAAGACCTCTCGCACCCACTCTAGCAAGCGCACCTCTTTGGAGTGTTGTGCTCCCATCGAGGACGTGCCAGAGAGCTCCACCGGCAAGAGCAAGAAATCCAGAGCTGCGCCACCAGAGATCAAGAAGGTGTCCGTCAAGGAGAATTGAACGGGAGGGATTTCACCATAAGCTCCACCCTAGACAGCAAATAGGAAGGCACGCTCGTCACCTTCCTACGGGCGAATGTCGACGTGTTTGTATGGCAAGCATCCGACATCCCTAGCGTTCCCAGGGAGGTGATTGAGCACCATCTTGCTGTCTGTCCTCATGCGCGATCCGTCAAGCAGAAGGTCAGCAAGCAACCTTTGAAACAGCAGGAGTTCATTACAGAGGAGATCAGGAAGTTGGAAGCGACATGCTTGGTGAGAGGAGTACTCCATCCGACGTGGTTGGCCAATCCGGTTGTGGTGCGCAAGGCAAATAGGAAGTGGAGGCTGTGTATTGACTACACAGATATCAATAAGGCTTGTCCCAAGGACCCTTTCCCATTGCCGCGCATTGACCAGATTGTTGACTCCATGGCCGGATGTGATCTGTTATCATTCCTTGAAGCCTACTCAGGATACCACCAGATCTTCATGACAAGAGAAGACGAAGAGAAGACAACATTCATCGCACCATGTGGTACATATTGCTTTTTACGGATGTCTTTCAGGTTGAAGAGTGATGGCTCAACGTTTGCAAGGGCAGTCCAAATTGGTTTTGAGCCCCAGCTACATAGAAATATGGAAGCTTATATGGATGACATAGTGGTCAAAACTAAGGAGAGGGCAACACTTGTACATGATTTGGAAGAGACGGTGGAAAATCTACGCAAGATCAACCTCAAGTTGAACCCTAAGAAGTGTGTTTTTGGCGTTCCGTCCGGCAAACTTCTCGGGTTCTTTGTGTCACAACATGGGATCGAGGCGAATCCAGACAAGATCAAGGCTATTGAGCAGATTGAGGCACCCAAGCGGATCAAGGATGTGCGTCGGTTCACTGGCTGTATTGCCGCCATGAGCAGATTCATCTCCAAGTCTGCTGAGCGTGCCCTTCCCTTTTTCAAAATCTTGAAAAAGGCGGGGCCAATGGAATGGACCCCAGAGGCCAAAGCAGCACTGCGGGATTTGAAGAAATACCTCTCCTCTACGCTGATACTGGTTGTGCCCAAACCACAAGAGCCGTTGCTACTATATCTGGCGGCAACAAATCAAGTGGTTAGTGCCGCACTAGTGGCGCAGAGGGAGGTCGACGAAGAGGCAGTGGCAACGGCAGGACTAGTGGATGTCAAGCCAGAGCTCCCCCCGGCAGGGCCTGGTGCCGGCAAGGCAAGGCCCCTGGCACAGTCTGACGCTGGCGGGACAGGGCCTGCGCAACCAAATGAAGTGGTGCAGAAGAGGAAATTGATGTAGCACCCGGTTTACTTTGTCAACTCCCTCTTGCAGGGGGCTAGGTCAAGGTACTCCGGTGTGCAGAAATTGCTCTTCGGCCTCCTTATGGCCTCGAGGAAGCTGCGTCATTACTTCCAAGCACACAAAATCACCGTCGCCACCCGCCTCCCATTGCAATGGATATTGCATAACCTAGACGCAACCTGGAGGATTGTGGAGTGGGCCGTGGAACTGTCGAGCTTTGGTTTGAAGTTTGAAAGTACTTTGACAATCCAGGGCAGAGTCCTGGCGGAGTTCATTGCCGAGTGGACCTCAACGCCCGACGAAGAGATCTAGGAGACCACCCTCCCTGGCAAGGAGACAAGTCGCAATTGGATTATGTACTTTGACAAGGCTTTCTCGCTGTAAGGTGTCGGTGCTGGTGTGCTGCTCGTTGCACCCACCGTAGAGCACCTCAAGTATGTAATCCAGATGCACTTTCCCAGGGAGATGTCCACGGACAACACTATTGAATACAACGGGTTGCTTGCCGATCTTAGGATCGCGGCAGACCTCGGGATTAAGAAGCTCATCGTCAGGGGTGATTCATAGCTTGTCATCAGGCAAGTCAACAAAGATTATCAAAGCCCGTTGATGGAGGCCTACATATATGAGGTGAGGAAGCTGGAGGAGCGTTTTGACGGCAGACAGGCGGAGCATGTTCCCCGAGTAAAAACGACATCGCCGACTACCTGTAGAAATGCGCCGCCTTCAAACTACGTGTGGAACCAGGTACTTGTGTGCTTCGGTTGACTCAACCATCTGTTGAACCATCGACAGAGCAGAACAAGAGAAGGAAATCAGACCCCGGCAAGTACTTTCCCGCCGAGCTCCCGGGAGCAGCCGGCAAAGATGTTGCCGTGGATGCTGAGCCTGCCATGGGGCAACCGACTCAGGCGAGGCGTCAAGCCCTGGCTATAGAGACAGCCGCTCCCATGGCAGAGGAAATGCCTTTAGTCCTTGCCGTCGAGCCCCGGGCTCCGGCATGGGCACAACATACCGTCTGATTCCTCCAAACAAGGGAACTCCCTGAGGAGCAGGAAGAAGTGGAGAAAGTAGTCCGTCAGTCTGCCATGTATCAGTTCGTCGACGACGTCCTTTACAGAAAGAGACCATACGGTGTGAAATTGAAGTGCATTCCCCGGGAGGAAGGACTGGAGCTGTTGGTAGAGATACACAGAGGCATATGTGGCTCCCACTTAGGGTCGAGGGCCCTTGCCGGCAAGGCATTCCGGCAAGGTTTCTTCTGGCCCACTGCCCTCTAGGATGCAACGACACTAGTAACCAAGTGTGAAGCGTGTCAGTTCCATTCGAAGAAGCTTCATCAACCAGCTCAAGCCCTTCAAAAAATTCCTCTCTCCTGGCCATTTTTGGTCTGGGGGCTCGACATACTGGGGCCCTTCCCTCGCTCTGTCGGGGGCTTTGAGTACTTGAACGTTGCAATCGGTAAGTTCACAAAGTGGCCGGAGGTGGAAGCGGTAAGGAAGGTGACAACGCAATCAGCCGTCAACTTCTTCAAGGGGCTAGTCTGCCGCTTTGGTGTGCCAAACAGAGTCATCACCGACAATGGCACACAGTTTACAAGCCACGCCTTCATGTAGTATATCCAAGACCTCAGTAGCAAGGTCTGTTTTGCTTCCGTGGCACATCCACGTAGCAACGGCCAGGCAGAGAGGGCAAATGCTGAAGTACTGCGAGGCCTGAGGACAAAGACTTTTGACAGGTTGCACAAGAGCGGAAGGCGCTGGATTGATGAGTTACTGGCGGTTCTTTAGTCAATTAGAATGACGCCAAATCGAGCCACCGGCCAGACACCCTTTGCCTTGGTATACGGGGCAGAAGTAGTTCTCCCCATGGAACTGAAGGAAATATGCCCTAGAGGCAATAATAAATGTTATTATTTTATTTCCTTATATCATGATAAATGTTTATTATTCATGCTAGAATTGTATTATCCGGAAACATAATACTTGTGTGAATATATAGACAAACCAAACGTCACTAGTATGCCTCTACTTGACTAGCTCGTTAATCGAAGATGGTTATGTTTCCTAACCATAGACATGTGTTGTCATTTGATTAATGGGATCACATCATTAGGAGAATGATGTGATTGACATGACCCATTCCATTAGCTTAGCACCCGATCGTTTAGTATGTTGCTATTGCTTTCTTCATGACTTATACATGTTCCTATGACTATGAGATTATGCAACTCCCGTTTATAGGAGGAACACTTTGTGTGCTACCAAACGTCACAACGTAACTGGGTGATTATAAAGGAGCTCTACAGGTGTCTCCAAAGGTGAATGTTGGGTTGGCGTATTTCGAGATTAGGATTTGTCACTCCGATTGTCGGAGAGGTATCTCTGGGCCCTCTCGGTAATGCACATCACATAAGCCTTGCAAGCATTACAACTAATGAGTTAGTTGCAAGATGATGTATTACGAAACGAGTAAAGAGACTTGCCTGTAACGAGATTGAACTAGGTATTGAGATACCGACGATCGAATCTCGGGCAAGTAACATACCGATGACAAAGGGAACAACGTATGTTGTTATGCGGTCTGACCGATAAAAGATCTTCGTAGAATAAGTAGGAGCCAATATGAGCATCCAGGTTCCGCTATTGGTTATTGACCGGAAACGTGTCTCGGTCATGTCTACATTGTTCTCGAACCCGTAGGGTCCACACGCTTAAGGTTTCGATGACAGTTATATTATGAGTTTTGATGTACCGAAGTTAGTTCCGAGTCCCGGATGTGATCACGGACATGACGAGGAGTCTCGAAATGGTCGAGACATAAAGATTGATATATTGGACGGCTATATTCAGACACCGGAAGTGTTCTGGGTGATTTCGGAGAAAACCGGAGAGCCGGAGGGTTACCGGAACCCCCCCGGGAGAAGTAATGGGCCATATGGGCCTTAGTGGAGAGAGAGAGGGGCAGCCAAAGGTGGGCCGCGCGCCTCCTCCCCCTGGTCCGAATTGGACTAGGAGAGGGGGGCGGCGCCCCCCTTTCCTTCTCCCTCCCCACTTCTTTCCCCCTCCTAGTAGGAATCCTACTCCTACTAGGAGGAGGACTCCTCCTGGCGCGCCAATAGGGGCTGGCCGGCCTCCTCCCCTTGATCCTTTATATACGGGGGCAGGGGGCACCCCTAGACACACAAGTTGATCCACGTGGTCATATTCTTAGCCGTGTGCGGTGCCCCCTTCCACCATAATCCTCGATAATATTGTAGCGGTGCTTAGGCGAAGCCCTGCGACGGTAGTACATCAAGATCGTCACCACGCCGTCGTGCTGACGGAATTCTTCCCCGACACTTTGCTGGATCGGAGTCCGGGGATCATCATCAAGCTGAACGTGTGCTAGAACTCGGAGGTGCCGTAGTTTCGGTGCTTGATCGGTCAGGCTTTGAAGACGTACGACTACATCAACCGCGTTGTGCTAACGCTTCCGCTGTCGGTCTACAAGGGTACGTAGATCACACTCTCCGCTCTCGTTCCTATGCATCACCATGATCTTGCTTGTGCATAGGAAAATTTTGAAATTACTACGTTCCCCAACAGGAACTCACATACGGGTCACCTCGAGTGCTCGCTTATGACGAGCTTGAGCAAGAGTAGTTGTGACAAGATGACGCAACGCTCTTCGAGGAAGATCGTCTTTGGGCGGCTGTGAGAGCGGCGCGCTACCAGCAAGCCTTGCGCCGCTACCATAGCCGCAAGGTCCATGCCCGAAGCTTTAAGGAAGGCGACCTTGTTTTTCGGCGTGTTCAATCGGCCAAGAATTCCAACAAGTTGACACCAAAGTGGGAAGGCCCTTATCGGGTAATACGAGTCACCAGGCCCGGCACAGTCCGCTTGGAGACCGAAGATGCTATTCCAGTGAGCAACTCCTGGAACATCGAATATCTTTGCAAGTTTTAATCATAAGGCGCATTTGTTGGCCCCCCCTAGCAAGCCACCTTTTGTATGAGCCTTGCCGGCAAGGCATGTAACCCTCTGTACAAAGCCAGGCGCAAGCCCTGAGCATAAATAAATGAAGCGCTAGCGCCCTAAGTTTTAGCATGCATGCTAGGTTGAGTCTCTCCGTCGGTTAGGGTTAATAGTGCTTAGAGGCGGCTAACCCATAGCATAGAGGTTGAGTGTGCGTCTCTCTGTTCCTTTCCGTCCTCTTTGGTTCGCAGGGTACATGGACATTTCTGCTGAGGTATTTGGAAGAAAGAGAACATGCCGACGCCCCGACCCAAACAAGCCAAGGTTGATGGGGGCTACAGGTCTAAGGATCCAATCACGACAACCCAAAGTTGCCCGGGGCTGCTGAGGAAGTCCTGGACTAAGGGGTCCTCGGGCATCCGGCCTGTCAGCCATGGGCCGGACTGATGGGCTATGAAGATACGAAGACCGAAGACTGCACCCGTGTCCGGATAGGACTCTCCTTGGCATGGAAGGCAAGCTTGGCGACTGGATATGTAGATTCCCTTCATTGTAACCGACCTTGTGTAACCCTAGATCCTCCCGGTGTCTATATAAACCGGAGGACTTAGTCCGGATAAGAGACTCATTATCATAGCCATACATGCTAGGCCTCTAGGGTTTAGCCATTATGATCTCAAAGTAGATCAACTCTTGTAATACTCATATTCATCAATATCAAGCATGACATAGAGTATTACCTCCATAGAGAGGGCATGAACCCGGGTAAACACCGTGTCCCTTGTCTCGTGTTACATCGACCTTAGACGCACAGTTCGGGACCCCCTACCTAAGATCCGCCGGTTTTGACACCGACATTGGTGCTTTCATTGAGAGTTCCTCTATGTTGTCGCTAAAAGGTTTGATGGCCCCTTTAATCGGTAATAATGACGCCGTCCAAGGAGAAACTTTTCTCCCCGGACAGATCTTTGTGTTTGGCGGCTTCGCATTGCAGGCCAATTCGCTTGGCCATCTGGAGCAGACCGAAAGCTACGCCCCTGGCTATCAGGTCAGATTTGGGAGCTTGAACTACGTTGCGGACATCCGTGGAGATTTGATCTTCGCCAGATTTGAGACCGCGTTAGCCGCTCCCGGTCACCCCGATGATCATGACCTAAATCTGTCATCAGACTGCTTCCAGGAGATCACTCCTATAACCACTCTGGCCTTAGAGCCGGAGCAGACTGCGCCATCCGGGGACGGGAGGATTGACCCCACCATGGAGGCCACAGATCCCACGGCGTTGGAGCCGCACATAGACTTAACCTCTCACAACGTCTTTGTCACTGGAACTCTGGACTCGTCTCCGGACGTAAGTTCCGAACCATGTGAGCCCACGGACACCGAGCTTGATCATTCATCGATCTTCGAATTCAGCGCCGCAGACATCTTCCAGCACTTGCCTTTGGGCGATGTGCTAAACTCATTAAAAAGCCTGTCCTTGACAGAGGACTCACAACCGAACCATATCCGGCTCTAATTAGGGGCTGGCGGTGGAGAATTTTGCTTCCCACCCGCCACCGACTTCATAGCCACGGTCGAGGATCTAACCGACGAACTTGACTACGACTCTGAGGAGATCGACGATATGGACGACGATGCCGGAGAAGAAGAGGCCCAGAACCCGCTGTTCACCAGACGCTGGACGGCCAGTTCCTCGTATGATGTATACATGGTGGATGCACCAAAAGAAAATAGCGGCGATGACAAGGAAGATCTAGCTGAGGATAAACCTTCCAAAATACAATCCAAACGCCGGTGTTAGCGGCGCCCCTCTAAGTCACGCCACAGTAAAGACAACAGTATCAGCACAGGAGAAGATAACACTCCAGAAGGTGCCGAAGACAACGAAGACCCTGTTGATACAGCTAATGAACAAGACGAATGGGAAGGCGGGCAGGTTAGCCGCGACATACAGGCCACACATGAAGATTCGGAGGACGATAATTACCTTCCGCTCTCTAAGGACGAGGTGAGCCTCGGCACCGAGGATTTCATCGTGACTGAGGAACCTCTTGAGCAGGAGCACTTCAAGCGCCAGCTCATCGCCACGGCAAGGAGCCTGAAAAAGAAGCAGCAACAGCTTCAAGCTGACCAAGATCTGCTCAATGATAAATGGATGGATGTCCTATCAGCCGGAGAGTATGACCTCAAGCGCCCAACCAAAAACTACCCAAAGCATAAATTGCTACCTCAGTTTGACGAGGAGGCGTCGAACTACATACCTCCATCGTACAATGCGGCTGACCGACCACCACGTGGTCGAGACAAAACGGAAACTCACGCCGAACACCAGCCAGCCCCACCTCAGCGCACAAGAAGAGGTAAATTAGGCCATGGTCATACAGATGACCTCCGTCAAAACCTGAACAATAAAGCAGGACATACTAGATCGATCTACGGATCGCGAGGGTGTGCCTCGACACGCGACGATGGCCACCTATTCGGACCTGACAAACTCAGTTATGCGCGGGCCGAAAACCGTAGACGGACTCCATCAGAGCTACGTTGCGATACGGCCCGATATAGAGGCGCCGCACACCCTCATTGCTTCATTGATGAGGTCCTGGATCATGAATTCCTAGAAGGGTTCAAACCCGTGAATATAGAATCATAGATGGAACCACAGACCTCGCGGTGTGGATGGAAGACTTCATTCTCCACATTCATATGGCCCGTGGCGATGACCTCCACACCATCAAATTCCTCCCTTTAAAACTCAAGGGGCCAGCTCGGCACTGGCTCAACAGTCTACCTGCAAATTCTATTGGCAGCTGGGAGGACTTGGAAGAGGCCTTCCTATATAACTTCCAAGGTACATATGTTCGACCTCCGGACGCTGATGACTTAAGCCATATAGTTCAACAACCCGGAGAGTCTACCAGGAAATTCTAGACTAGGTTCTTAACTAAAAATAACCAAATCGCCGATTGTACGGATGCCGAAGCCCTAGAAGCCTTCAAACATAGCATCCGCGACGAATGGCTCGCTCGCCACCTCGGCCAAGAAAAGCCAAAGTCCAAGGCAGCCCTCATGGCACTCATGACCCGCTTTTGTGCGGGCGAGGACAGTTGGTTGGCCCGTAGCAAAAACAATGCAAGCAACGACGACTCCCCTGAAGCTAAAACTAGCACGGACAAGTCTCGACGCAACAGATACAAGCGCCGAAACAACAGTGGTAACACTGAGGACACGGCAGTCAATGCCGGATTCAGGGACTCTAAGTCCGGTCAGCGGAACAAGTCGTTCCAAAAGAACAATTCAGCCACATCCAGCTTGGACCGCATACTTGATTGTCCGTGTCAGATTCATGGCACCCCAGGCAAGCCACTCAATCATACAAATAGAGATTGCTGGGTTTTTAAACATGCTGCCAAATTGAATGCCGAGAACAGGGAAAAGGGATCGCATAGCGAGGACGACAACGACGAAGAGCCGCAGCAACCGAACACAGGGGGACAGAAGAAGTTTCCCCCTCAGGTTAAAATGGTGAACATGATATACGCTACCCACATCCCTAAGAGGGAGCGCAAGCGTGCGCTCAGGGACGTCTATGCGATAGAGCCAGTCGCCCCAAAATTTAACCCATGGTCGTCATGCCCGATCACCTTTGATCGCCGGGATCATCCAACCAGTATCCATCACGGTGGCTCAGCCGCACTGGTCTTAGACCCGACAATTGATGGGTTCCACCTAACTCGCGTCCTTATGGACGGAGGTAGCAGCCTTAACCTGCTCTATCAGGATACATCACGAAAAATGGGCATTAACCCATCCCGGATCAAGCCCACCAGGACTACCTTCAAAGGAGTCATACCAGGTGTAGAGGCCTGCTGTACGGGCTCAATCACACTCGAAGTTTTCTTCAGATCTCCGGACAACTTCCGAAGCGAGGAGTTAATCTTTGATATCGTCCCCTTTTAGAGCGGCTATCATGCACTGCTCGGACGAACTACGTTCACTCGATTCAACACAGTACCACACTATGCTTATCTCAAGCTCAAGATGCCCGGTCCACGCGGCGTCATAACAGTCAACGGAAATACGGAACGCTCCCTCCGTACAGAAGAGCACACAGCTGCCTTAGCAGCAGAAGTACAGAGGGACCTTCTCAAGCAGAACCTTAACTCAGCTGCCGAGCCCACAGACACCGTTAAGAGGGCCCGAACTACTCTACAGCAGGAGAGCTCGGCTCGTCAGGAGCTCGACTAGCAATCCAGCCTCCGTCGCAGTTCCGATCAAGTGGTAGCATTCGTGCCGCGCGTACATAACTATGCGCTCAAAATCCCATGGGCATCAACGGAGGCATAGCTAGCTTGTGGTCCGTAGTATGGCTCAACCGACGTCGGATACACATATACTTTCATTTTTGTTTGTTTCCTTTTCAAGTCTCAATCCCATGGGCACCATCTGATGGCCTGGTCATCAGTCCTCTTGAAGGATAAACACACCAAGACGACAAGAAACGCAGACATATGGGAGACTTTTTAGGTGATTCCGTTAACGATAATTTTACCTGTTTTTCAGGACCCACATGTAGCTCTCCCTTGGTTTCGGCACGTCAAATAGCCTGTTGCTTATCGCACTACCTGTATCAATGCGCCTTGATGTACTAATTAAATTACAATGAGAATAGTTTGCGGCTGGAGCTGTAGGACTCCAACTTTTTTGTACCTTTTCTGTTTTCTTTCTTTTTTTTCTTTTCAGCTCCCCGGTGGATAATCCTATCAGGTAGCACCTGGACACTTTGGTACGCTTGATGTTTGCCAGGGGCTTCATAGCACCCCACATTATGGCAAAAAAAGTCCGAACACTTTTTATAAGTACAGTTCGACACCCTGAATTTAGCATTATATGCATTGGCTCTGAGTCATGTCTTTAGTCAATAGTTGGGTTGCCCGACTCCTGTGCTTGCTACCTTACGTTTTGCTATATCAGCTAAGGTAGTAAAGGGAGAACTACTGCGATTGTGCCTTGGTTTATCCAAAGGAGCACCTCAGTAGAGAAAGCCGAAAACTGACTGTCATGATGCGGCGTGAGCCGGTCAGCTGTTCGGAGGTTGCAAATCGTTGGAGATTTCTTCCGCATTACGTGAAGGATTGGTACTTCCCGATCAGATGCTTATAGCACTCTAGTTTGGATACTAGGGGTTGCACCCATGTTCTTATTGTCGCACTCCTATGGCTAAGTGAGGGTGTTACAGCTGCATAGTCTGGTTGCCTGGTTCGTTGCGCTAAACAACTCCTTCAAGGACCATCTAATTGGATCAAGATTATTTAGATTCCATCCCGAACACCCCCATACTACCTACGTGGGGGCAGAAGCCGACGACTGGTTAACCCTCAGATTTCATACAACACGGCCGCACAGTAAGTAAAAATTTAAAAACATAACGAGCATTATATGGCATAAAAACTTTGTTTTACAAGGTAGAGGGAGCTTGAGTACATTCACTCAAAGATAATGTCTTTTGCACAATGATCCGCAACAATGCGGGATCCCTCCAGGACACCATCAAAATATAACTCGGGTCGGCGGTGCTCCTTGCCCTCAGGTGGCCCCTCGGTCATTAGCGGAAAGGTAGGAAGAAGGCGTGGGGGAAGAAGGAGGAATCTTATCTCCTTATAAGGGTAGTGAATATTGAACGCCACCCCACTCTCCTCAAAATTCGTCTGCTCCCGAGGGATGTGTAAACAACATAGTTGGATTACCCACGCCCGTATTGATGAGAATCCCGTAATAAGGGGACACGATCTCTGCTTTGACAAGACGTGCCAATGGCAACCGCATCTCGAAACGTGGAGCGGCAGGCAAAAAACGGTTCAAAATTATGACCGGATGGACGTGATGTCATATTGTAAAAGTTGTCAGCGGATTGGACTCGTGTATTATTATACTCTCTCTACGGTTGTGTGTGGTGTGTGTTATAGGTCCGGACACGATCAATTCATCTGAAGATTATTTTGGAGTTCAAAAGGAGGAACCCGTCTTGCAATGTCGAAGGCAGTACTATGTGCCGGATACCTTGTCATTGAAGCTAGGTTCAGGGGCTACTGAGGGAGTCCTAGACTAAGGGGTCCTCGAGCGTCCGGCCTGTTAGCCATGGGCCAGACTGATGGGCTATGAAGATACGTAGACCGAAGACTGCACCCGTGTCTGGATAGACTCTCCTTGGCGTGGAAGGCAAGCTTGGCGACTGGATATGTAGATTCCCTTCTTTGTAACCGACCTTGTGTAACCCTAGATCCTCCCGGTGTCTATATAAACCGGAGGACTTAGTCCAGATAAGAGACTAACTATCATAGCCATACAAGGTAGGCCTCTAGGGTTTAGCCATTACGATCTCGAGGTAGATCAACTCTTGTAATACTCATATTCATCAATATCAAGCAGGACGTAGGGTATTACCTCCATAGAGAGGGCCTGAACCTGGGTAAACACCATGTCCCTTGTCTCCTGTTACCATCGACCTTAGACGCACAGTTCGAGACCACCTACCCGAGATCTGCCGGTTTTGACACCGGCACAACCCGCGTGCCGCCATTCCCGCAACCACTCATATGTAACCTCAGGGTCTAGGGCGGATCGAGCTCCATCCCCCGAGCGAATGGAGTAGGGAGACGAAGGAGACGACACAGTGGCCGGCGCAACCTGATGAAGAACTCACGAGGTTGGTCCCCGACGTGGCCCTCCATTGGGGGAGGCATCGCTGGCGGAGGCAAGGCCGATGCGCCACCCCATCCCCATCTTCCCCGAGCGCCACGCCGACCTCGGCCTCGCCCCTCCCCCTTCCTCTCATGACCGGCTCCGCCGCCGCGAGCTCTTGGGAAGGAGGTACGCGCTGTCGAGCAGAGACCCTCGCCGCCACCGTCGAAGGGTCGGCGCCCCCTCTCGCCATGGCAGATGAAAGAACAGAGCTGAGGTGGAAGGAGAGGGATGATGAAAGATTGTGGGATGCCATCCCCCTCCCCCTTCTTATAAAGGGGCGGGGTCGGGGCTCGGCCACCTCACTCAGCCAATCCGGCCATCAGGGGCGCACGGAATCAAGACCGACCCGATGCCCTAATCAGCGACGGCCCGGTTTCCCACCTCGTTATTTATGGCC
>NC_041386.1:364591259-364606835 GCF_002162155.2 Triticum dicoccoides | reverse complement strand
TGCCACCTTGGGCGCATGGGAGACACATGGAGAGAAAGCAGAAATCAAGGGGACGGATGAGACGACCGTTCTCCACCCTGTGATTGTGGGGCGCGGGCGCCTTGAAGACCACGACACAAGTCCACTCAGTAAATGAGCCGCGCCTCTGAGTTTTCCTCTTTTTATGGGGAAGGCGCGAGCCACCTCTTTACCACGATATGACGGATGCGTGTAGGAATCCGCCCCACACATGCCCCCCACGTCATGCATGACCCCCCATGTCGCACGTTCAACGCGAGGCATGGGGAAGCGTAGCGGATGGAAAAGTTACTGCAGTAAAAATCCGCCCGGCCTACCCACGCACCGTTCTAGGCCTAGCCCAACAACGCGTCGCGCTAATGTGTGGCCCAGGCCCGGGGGCTCCTGTCGGTCTACAAAAGTAGGGGCTCTCCTTCGTACCCCTTTACTTGTGCACGAGCGGTCAGAGCCGCGCCCGCGGCCGCACTGAGCAGGGCAGAGGAGGGAGGCCGAAGCACAAGACAACTGAAGCAATGCCAAGACCAGAGACACAAAGAGCAAGGGAGAGAAATGGACTCCCCCGGCAAGAGCCTTGCCGGGGCAACTTGCCCAATGCCAGCAGAGCGCGCCGCCCTTGAGCCAAGGGGTTCCAATGCCATCAACCACATTGGAACCAAGGGTCGGGAGGCACCTCCATGGTGGTATGCAGATCTTTGTGGAGATCATAAATACACAGGACCAAATGAGGACCAGAAGACGACGATCCTTGGCAAGGTCCTTGCCAAGGAAATCCACGAGACCCCCGGCAAGGTCCTTGCCGGGAACGACCGCGGTGCCACGGCAAGACCCTTGCCGGACCCCTGGCAAGACCCTTGCCGAGGACATCTGCGAGGCCGCAGCTAGGCCCACGTTTGCTAAGGCTCCACCACTGCTCCCATGCAGCTTCTAGCTCAACCAGCTGGGCAGGCATCTGCGTGGCAGCATGCGGCCTCCACACCGACTCAGCAAGCACCTGCGTGGTGGCTTGCAGATCTTCATGAAGACTCCGCTACCACACCAGCCCAGCAGCCAACCAACGTGGCGCTACAACACCTCGTCAGCTCGGACGCGCGTCGGAGCCAGGCGAGGCGGCGACAGCTGGGACGAGCTTCCTTGCCGTCTCCGATAAAGCAAGAGGGGCACGTCGGCAGCGCATTAAATGCATTTGTCCGACGGTGCCAGAGGATAGACTCAGCCACTATACACCTTTCCACCTCCTGGGTGCCACTGTGGCGACCCCTTTTGTCTATAAAAGGAGGCCCGAGGCATACTCGAGGGGGATTCGGCTCTTTGGAACTAGACATGCACCGTAGCTAGTTCAAGAACTCAAGAACACTGAAATATAAATGAAAGCATGACTAGGGTATTACGCGTCTCCGCGGCCTGAACCTGGGTAAAGGATCCTTGTGCTGACCGCCAGACCCGCTCTTTGCACAACCCCGTTCCCGCCAACCGTAGAAGGGATCCCATTGATTCCATAGGTGTCATTTCCACCGACAGCTTTTCTTTAATTCCTTGTAGCTAGGCACGATTATTTTTAATGATGCTCGCATGAAAGATAAGAATTGAAAGATAAAGAGACCATCATGAAGCATATGACTAGCACATTTTAGTCTACCCCACTTCCTATGCATAGGGTTTTTGTGAGCAAACAACTTATGGGAACAAGAATCAACTAGCATAGGAAGGCAAAACAAGCATAACTTCAAGATTTTCAACACATAGAGAGGAAACTTGAAATTATTGCAATACCTACAAGCATATGTTCCTCTCTCATAATAATTTTCAGTAGCATCATGAATGAATTCAACAATATAGCTATCACATAAATCATTATTTCCATGATTCGCAAGCATAGAAATTTTATTACTCTCCACATAAGCAAATTTATTCTCATCAATAATTGTGGGAGCAAACTCAACAAAATAACTCTCATGTGACTTAAAATTAGAATCATGATGACACGTTTCATGGTTATCATTATTATTTATAGCATTCATGTCATCACCATAACCATAATAGATAGCAACTTTGTTATCATAGTTAATTGAAGCCTCATCCAAAATGGTGGATTCATCACTAAATAAAGTCATGGCCTCTCCAAATCCACTTTCATCATTATAATCATCATAAATAGGAGGCATGCAATCATTATAACAAATTTGCACATCAAACCTTGGGGGACTAAAAATATCATCTTCATCAGACATAGCATCCCCAAGCTTATGGCTTTGCATATTACTAGCATCATGGATATTTGAAGAATTCATACAAACAACATTGCAATCATGCTCATCATTTATACCAAACATTATATTGAATTCTTCTTCTATCAACTAAGCATAATTTTCCTTTCCATAATTTTCACGAAATACATTATAAAGATGAATAATATGGTGCAACCTCAATTCCATTTTTTGTAGTTTTCTTTTTATAAGCCAAACTAGTGATAAAACAAGAAACTAAAAAGATTCAATTGCAGGATCTAAAGATATACATTCATGCACTCACCTCCCCGGCAACGGCGCCAGAAAAGAGCTTCGTTGACGGGATGTGAGTGCCGCTTACCTAGCCTCCCCGGCAACGGTGCTAGAAAAGAGCTTGATGTCTACTACACAACTTATTCTTGTAGACTCGTGTTGGGCCTTCAAGCGCAGAGTTTTGTAGGACAGTAGCAATTTTCCATCAAGTGGATGACCTAAGGTTTGTCAATTCGTGGGAGGTTTAGGATGAAGATGGTCTCTCTCAACAACCCTGCAACCAAATACAAGAAATCTCTTGTGTCCCCAACACACCCAATACAATGGCAAATTGTATAGGTGCACTAGTTCGGCGAAGAGATGGTGATAAAAGTGTAATATTGATGGTAGAGATATATGTTTATAATCTGAATAAATAAAAACAGCAAGGTAGCAAATAGTAAATGGGCACAAAAATGGTATTGCAATGCTTGAAAATGAGGCCTAGGGTCCATACTTTCGCTAGTGCAATCTCTCAACAGTGCTAATATAATTGGATCATATAACTATCCCTCAAAGTGCGATGAAGAACCACTCCAGAGTTCCTATCTAGCGGAGACCATAAGAAAAAATTGTTTGTAGCTATTCTTTCCGATCGATCTATCCAAGAGTTCGTACTAAAATAACACCAAGCTATTCTTTCCGACCGATCTATCAAGAGTTCATACTAAAATAACACTAAGTTACTCTTTCCGATCGATCTATCAAGAGTTTGTACTAAAATAACACCAAAGCAAATTCAGATTCATAATACTCAATCCAACACAAAGAACCCCAAAGAGTGCCCCAAGATTTCTACCGGAGAAACAAAGATGAGAACATGCATCAACCCCTATGCATAGATTACCCCAATGTCACCTCGGAAATTCACGAGTTGAGTGGCAAAACACATATCAAGTGAATCAATATGATACCCCATTGTCACCACGGGTATTCATATGCAAGAAATATATCAAGTGCTCTCAAATCCATAAAAGTATTCAATCCGATAACAACGAAATCTCAAAGATAAAAACTCAATTCATCACAACAAGATAGATAGGGGAAAACACCATATGACCCGACTATATTAACAAAGCCCGCGATACATCAAGATCGTGACATCTCAAGAACACGAGAGAGAGAGAGATATTAAACACATAGCTACTGGTACAAACCCTCAGCCCTGAGGGTGGACTACTCCCTCCCCATCGTGGTGGCCACCGGGATGATGAAGATGGCCACCGGAGATGATTCCCCCCTCCGGCAGGGTGCCGGAAAGGGTCTAGATTGGCTTTTGGTGGCTACAGAGGCCTGCAGCGACAGCACTTCTGATCTAGGGTTATTTCTGATGGTTTATCTATTTATAGGATTTTTTGGTGTCGGTTTCACGCAAAGATGGGCCTCGAGGTGAGCACAACCCACCGGGGCAAGCCAGGCCCACCAGGCGTGCACTGGTGGGTTTTGCCCTCCTCGTGGCTCTTTTGGCCCTCCCATGAAGCTTCGGGGGTCTCTTTTGTTCCAAAAAAATGTCAAAAAGTTTCAGCTCATTTGGAGAACTTTCTTTTCTGCACAAAAAAACACCATGGTAGTTCTGCTGAAAACAGCATCAGTCCGGGTTAGTTCCATGCAAATCATACCAAAACCATATAAAATTGTTGTAAACATGGCATGAATACTTCATAAATTATAGATACGTTGGAGACGTATCAAGCTCCACATACTCAACCATCGTATAGTCTTCTATGATTGCTAACACTCACCGCATACACATGAGCAAAACGTTCAACCAGATACATAGAAAGATAGGGGCTTATTGTTTTGCCTCCCAATTCATTCACCTCAAGGGTGATGTCAACAATAATAACTCATACTACCCATATTCAACTGGATATGTGTGCCTAGATCTTTCCTCACCACATGATACTTGCCAAAAGAGAAAAATAAAAAGGGAATAGAGAGAAAAAGTTTGACTCTTTGCATAAAAGTAAATAGTGTAAAGTAAAAGATAGGCCCTTCGCAGAGGGAAGCAGAGGTTGCCATGTGCTTATTTATTTGTATGCTCAACCCCTTAGTGCAAAAGAACGTCACATTATATTTCCCCTTGTGATAGCAACCTTTATTATGCAGTCTGCCACTTTTATTCTTTGCCATCACAAGTTCATACAACGCTCAATTTTCTCTTACACTAAATGATCTAACACTTTTAGAAGCAATTTTTATTGCCTTATTGCACTGATGAAAACTTACTTGAAGGATCTTTCTCAATCCTTAGGTGGTTATGGTGGACTCTTGAAGAGAAGCTTTGGGTTTAAGGGTTTTTTGGATGCACAAGTAGTATCTCTACTTGGTGCGGAATTTTTTGCTAGCAAAGATGGGGGGCAAGCACCAAATGTTGAAGGATCTATGACAATATAACTTCTATGTAAATATGAACAAACATAAACCATTACGTTGTCTTCCTTGTCCAGCGTCAACAATTTTTGCATATAATATTTTGATGGGGGCTCACAATCACAAAAGATTTCCATGATAGTGTATTTGCATGTGAAAGTTCTCTTCCTTATACTAATTATTTGTGAATTGCTTGTATGACCAATATTGTGATTGTCAAGCCTCAAAAGATTTCACTTTCTAAACCCAATGTGAAGCTACCACTAGGCATGATATGATTTCAACTTCATGACATTCAATTTATTCAACAATTTACTCATAGGATATAAGTGAAGCACAAGAGTAAATGACAAGCTACTCTTGAAAGATAAAAGTGAAGATCATGAGCATAATATTTCTTTCTCTCAAATTAACTTAAGTGAAGTAAGAGAGAATTTCTTCAAAAATGCTAAAGCACACCGTTTACCGTGCTAAAAAAGATATAAATGAAGCACTAGAGCAATTCTATAGAAAAGAGCTTCGTTGACGGGATGTGCGTGCCGCTTACCTAGCCTCCCTGGCAACTATTTGAGGACTCTATTTTATTTCAAAAACTTTCATATCTAAGTATTTTGTAAAAATAACAAGCAAAAACAAAATAAAATGACATTCTAAGAATATCACACATCATGTGAAGAAGGAAAAACTTAGGCTCAACCGATACTAACCGATAATTGTTGAAGAAGAAAGGTGGGATGCCTACTGGGGCATCCCCAAGCTTAGATGCTTGAGACTTTTTGAAACATTATCTTGGGGTGCCTTGGGCATCCCCAATCTTGAGCTACTGTGTCTCCTTAATTCTTCTTATATCACGATTTTCCTGAATCTCAAAAGCTTCATCCACACAAAACTCAACAAGGACTCTTGAGATAAGTTAGTATAAACCAATGCAAAAACCTTATCATTCTCTAGTGTAGAAATCACTAAAATTATTATTAAAAATTACACACTAAATGCCTCTGCATATTTAATACTCCTATCCTCAAATAGAATCATTAAATAAGCAAACATATGCAAACATAACAGTAATCTGCCAAAACAGTACAGTCTGTAAAGAATGCAAGAGTATCAATACTTCTTAAACTCCTAAGATTATGAAAATTTACCACACATTAGAAAAAATATTAAATCTTATTTTGCGAAAAGGTTCAACATTTTATCACATTCTGACTTTTCTATGGAATTTTTACAACAACGGTAAACTTTCTATTTTCAAACAGCAACATGTAGACTTGTAAAATAAGCATAGTAAAGGCTATCAATGCCACTTTTATTGAAATAGAAGATGCAAAACATTATTCTAAATAACAACATGAAAATCCTAACAAAATAAATTGACGCTCCAAGCAAAACACATATCATGTGACGAATGAAAACTTAGATCCAAGTGAGGTCACCGATAATGTTGGAGATGAAAGAGGGGATGCCCCGGCTTAGTTGCTTGGATATTCCTTGAATATTACCTTGGGGTGCCTTGGTCATCCCCAAGATTAGGGTCTTGTCACTCCTTATTCTCCTCATATCGACATCTCATCCAAAACTTGAAAACTTCAATCACACAAAACTTAACGGAACTTCGTGAGATAGGTTAGTATGATAAAGAGCAAACCATTTCACTTTGGTACTATCAAAGACAAGATCGATAATTGTTTCCACACAATGCCTACTGTACCATATCATTTCCACAATTTATATCGAGCAATATAAGCCATGGAAACTAGAAAACAAGCAAACTATGCATTGAAAACAGAATCTGTCAAAAACAGGACAATCTGTAGTAATCTGTACTCCGACCATACTTATGCGACTCCAAATATTCTGAAAAATTACGAAAACCTGGGAAATTTTTATATTAATCTTCTTAAAAAATAATCAGCATTTTATCACACTTATGTTAAAAATAAGAATTGTTTTCCTGAGCACAAAAGTTTCGGTTTTCAAGCAAGATCAAATCAACTATCACCATAGACCATCCCAAAGGTCTTACTTGGCACTTTATTGAAACAAAAGCAATAAAACATGATTATTACAATAGCCTAATCATGTGAACACAGAAAAACAGTAGGTAAAAGTGTTGGGTTATCTCCCAGCAAGCGCTTTTCTTTAATGCCTTTTAAGCTAGGCATGATGATTTCAATGATGCTCATATAAAAGATAAGAATTGAAACACAAAGAGAGCATCATGAAGTATATGACTAGAAAATTTATGTCTAACCCACTTCCTATGCATAGGGATTTTGTGAGAAAAAAATTCATGGGAATGAGAATCAACTAGCATAGGAAGGCAAAAAAAACATAACTTCAAGATTTTCAACACATAGAGAGGAAACTTGATATTATTGCGATACCTACAAGCATATGTTCCTCTCTCATAATAATTTTTAGTAGCATCATGAAGAAATTCAACAATATAACCATCACATAAAGCATTCTTTTCATGACACAAAAGCATAGAAAACTTATTACTCTCCACATAAGCAAATTTCTTCTCATCAATAGTAGCAGGAGCAAACTCAACAAAATAACTATCATGAGAGTGAAAATTAAAATCATCATGACAAGTTTCATGGTTATCATTATTCATTATAGCATACATGTCATCACCATAATCATCATAGATAGCAACTTTGTTACCATAGTCAATTGAAACCTCTTCCAGAATAGTGGATTCATCATTAAATAGGAGGCATGCAAACATTATAAAAAATTTGCACATCAAATCTTGGGGGACTAAAAATATCATTTTCATCAAACATAGCATCAAAAAGCTTATGGCTTTGCATATCATTAGCATCATGGATATTCAATCCATCCTAGAGTTTGTACTAAAATAACACGAAGTTAATCTTTCCGACCGGTCTAACCAAGAGTTCGTACTAAAATAACACCAAAGCTAACTCAGATTCATAATATTCAATCCAACACAAAGAACTTCAAAAGGTGCCCCAAGATTTCTATTGGAGAAACAAAGACAAGAACATGCATCAACCCCTATGCATAGATTACCCCAATGTCACCTCGGGAATCCACGAGTTGAGTGACAAAACATATAACAAGTGAATCAATATGATACCTCATTGTCACCACGAGTATTCAGTTGCAAGACATATATCAAGTGTTCTCAAATCCATAAAAGTATTCAATCTGATAAAACGAAATCTCAAAGGGAAACTCAATTCATCACAAGATAGAGAGGGGAAAACACCATATGATCCGACTATATTAACAAAACCCGCGATACATCAAGATCGTGACATCTCAAGAACACGAGAGAGAGAGAGAGAGAGAGATTAAACACATAGCTACTGGTACAAACCCTCAGCCCCGAGGGTGGACTACTCCCTCCTCATCGTGGTGCCGCCAGGATGATGAAGATGGCCACCGAAAACGATTTGCCACTCCGGTAGGGTGCCGGAAAGGGTCTAGATTGGTTTTCAGTAGCTACAGAGCCTTGCAGCGGCGGAACTTCTGATCTAGGGTTATTTCTGATGGTTTCTCTATTTATAGGATTTTTGGCGTCGGTTTCACGCGAAGATGGTCCTCGAGGTGACAACCCACCGGGGCAAGCCAAGCCGACCAGGCGCGCCCTGGTGGGTTGTGCCCTTCTCGTGGCTCTTATGGCCCTCCAACGAAGCTTCGGGGGTCTCTTTTGTTCCAATAAAAGTCAAAAAGTTTCAGCTCATTTGGAGGACTTTCATTTCTGCACAAGAAACAACACCACGGTAGTTCTGCTGAAAACAGCGTCAGTCCGGGTTAGTTCCATCCAAATCAAACCAAAACCATATAAAATTGTTGTAAACATGGCATAAATACTTCATAAATTATAGATAAGTTGGAGACGTATCAGCGTCCCCAAGCTTAATTCCTACTCGTCCTCGAGTAGGTAAACGATAAAAGAAATAATTTATGAAGTGTGAATGTTAGCAAAGTGCATAAGTTTGATCGATGATAATTTCAGTCACTTTTCCTAGCATCAAAACAACAATTCTTTCTCATAAAATTTCTCATGTTAAAGTAGCAGCCAATTCACATGTTAAGGTCCAAACAATGAATTCTCTTGAAACTCAGTAACCTATGTTCTCAGCCACCAAGCAATTGCAATGCAACTTATTCAACAGAGTTTAAGTAAGAGCTCTGATGTCTACTATGCAACTTTATTCTTGTAGAGTCGTGTTGGGCCTCCAAGCGCATAGTTTTGTAGGACAGTAGCAATTTTCCCTCAAGTGGATGACCTAAGGTTTATCAATCCGTGGGAGGTGTAGGATGAAGATGGTCACTCTAAAACAACCCTGCAACCAAATACAAGAAATCTCTTGTGTCCCCAACACACCCAATACAATGGCAAATTGTATAGGTGCACTAGTTCGGCAAAGAGATGGTGATAAAAGTGTAATATTGATGGTAGAAATATATTTTTATAATCTGAATAAATAAAAACAGCAAGGTAGAAAATAGTAAACGGGCACAAAAACGGTATTGCAATGCTTGAAAATGAGGCCTAGGGTCCGTACTTTCGCTAGTGCAATCTCTCAACTGTGCTAATATAATTGGATCATATAACCATCCCTCAAAGTGCGATGAAGAATCACTCCAAAGTTCCTATCTAGCGGAGAACATAAGAAGAAATTGTTTGTAGCTATTCTTTCCGATCGATCTATCCAAGAGTTCGTACTAAAATAAAACCAAGTTATTCTTTTCGATCGATCTATCAAGAGTTCGTACTAAAATTACACTAAGTTACTCTTTCCGATCGATCTATCAAGAGTTCGTACTAAAATAACACCAAAGCAAATTCAGATTCATAATACTCAATCCAACACAAAGGACCACAAAGAGTGCCCCAAGATTTCTACCGCAGAAACAAAGACGAGAAAGTGCATCAACCCCTATGCAAAGATTACCCCAATGTCACCTCGGGAATCCGCGAGTTGAGTGTCAAAACACATATCAAGTGAATCAATATGATACCCCATTGTCACCATGGGTATCCATATGCAAGACATACATCAAGTTCTCTCAAATCCATAAAAGTATTCAATCCGATAACAACAAAATCTCAAAGGGAAAAACTCAATTCATCACAACAAGATAGAGAGGGGAAAACACCATATGGTCTGACTATATTAACAAAGCTCGCGATACATGAAGATCATGACATCTCAAGAACATGAGAGAGAGAGAGATTAAACACATAGCTACTGGTACAAACCTTCAGCCCGAGGGTGGCCTACTCCCTCGTCATCGTGGTGGCCGCCGGGATGATGAAGATGGCCACCGAAGATGATTCGCCCTTACGGAAGGGTGCCGGAAAGGGTCTAGATTCGTTTTTGGTGGCTACAGTGGCTTGTGGCAGCATAACTTCTGATCTTGGATTATTTCTAATGGTTTCTCTGTTTATAGGAGGTTTCATGCGAAGATGGGCCTCAAGGTGAGCACAACCCACCAGGGTAAGCCAGGCCCATCAAACGCGCCCTGATGGGCTTTTCCCTCCTCGTGGCTCTTCTGGCCCTCCCATGAAGCTTCAGGGGTCTCTTTTGTTCCAAAGAAAACGTCAAAAAGTTTCAGCTCATTTGGAGAACTTTCATTTCTGCACAAAAAACAACACCACGGTAGTTCTGCTAAAAACAACGCTAGTCCGGGTTAGTTCCATGCTAATCATACCAAAACCATATAAAATTGTCGTAAACATGGCATGAATACTTCATAAATTATAGATACGTTGGAGACGTATCAGTCTATCTCTCGGCAGACTTGGAAATGAACCTACTCAGCGCGGCAACGCATCCAGTTAGACGCCTCATGTCTTTGAAGTTCCTGGGTACTTGAATCTGCTCAATTGCTTTGATATTGTCGGGGTTAGCTTCTATCCCTCGGTGTGACACAAGGAAACCAAGTAGCTTGCCGGAGGTCACGCCAAACACACACTTCTCAAGGTTTAACTTCAGATTGATCTTGCGCGGGTTCACAAGGTTTCTTCCAAATCCTGAATGAGTTGCTCTGTCCTTGGTTTTGACCGCAATATCATCAATGTAGGCCTCTACATTTTTGTGCAACTGTGACTCAAAACCAATCTCTACTGCTCTTGCAAAGGTGGGCCCGGTGCTTTTTAACCCAAAAGGCATCCACACAAAGCAGTACGTGCCACATGGAGTTATGAATGCGGTATTCTCTTTGTCTTCCTTAGACATGAATATCTGATGGTACCCAGAGTACGCATCCACAAACGAGAGCAGATCACACCCGAAAGTGGAATCCACAATCTGATCAATGTGCGGCAAGGGGAAAGGGTCCTTCGAGCATGCCTTGTTCAGATCTATGAAATCTATGCAAAGCCTCCATTTCCCATTCGCCTTGCGCACTACTGTTGGATTCGCTAACCATGTTGGGTGCAAAACTCCTCAGACCAAACAAGCTTCTTCAAGTTCTTGATTTCCTTAGCAATGAACTGTTGCCATTCCAAAGCTTTCGTTCTGAACTTCTGCTTGGCGGGCCGGGCATGAGGACAGACAGCTAGGTGGTTCTTGATTACCTCCCTGGGAACGCCGGGGATGTTGACAATGACATGCACCTAGGGTAGGGTCATAGGCCTGACCTAGACGTCCTACCCAAGGACACTGCCCTAGAGTCAAGAGCATTCAAAGTACAATAGAAGATACAGACTGAAATCACCTTGGAGTGCAATGCACTCGACCAACTATCTCACTCGGATACCCCAATTCCACTCGACCAAGATAGAGTCACTCGACCATACGAAGAATCACTCAGAGTATAGAAGGTCTAAAGCGACCCCAGGATGGCAACGGTAAGGCGTTCACTCTATAGTCTTAAAGATCATTTATAGTCATTTGCACCTAGCGTTACCAACAAAGCCCCTACCTTAACTTACATTGAACACTGTGTTGGAGGAGTCTGGCGCACTCTATATAAGCCAACCCCCTCCTCTGGCACAAGGGTTCGCTCCCCCTGTAACTCTCATGCATAATCCAGTCGACAAGCCTCTGGGCACCGAGACGTAGGGCTGTTACTTCCTCCGAGAAGGGCCTGAACTCGTAAACCTTGCATGGACAACCTTACTGTAGCTAGGGCCTTGCCTCCTCCTACGTACCCCCTATTCTTACTATGAGACTTCTCCCACGACAATTGGCGCCCACCATGGGGCCAGCGTCTTATCGACTTTCGGTGAGGTTGCTGTTTTTTCGATCTTCATCGACATGGTTTCTGGCGGTGGTTTAGCTTTGGGCCACGAGATCCATCTCGGTGTGCTCATTTTCATCGCTGACGACTCCGCCTGGCTCCAACAGGCTGTAACACCCTCGATGCGACTATAGCTCCCACATGTCGAGGCACGACTTAGAGACATAATTGCATTGAAGGCATATGTCGCAAATTAGGCAATCTTCACAACATCCCATGTAATATGATAATTAAAAAGGGAGATAACATAGTTGGCTTACACTCGCCACATCAATCAAGTACATAAATAACATTACATCATCCAAACACTCATGGCCCGACTACGGCGCCAAAATAAAAGAGAACCCAACCTGCGACATGGTCCCAATCACCCCCAACTGGGCACCAGTACTGATCATCGGGAAAGGAAACGTAGTATCGTTGAGAGTCTTCGTCGAACTCCCACTTGAGCTCATACACGTCTCCTGGAGCGGAATCATCAGGCCCTGCATCTGGTGTAATAGTAATCTGTGAGCCACAGGGACTCAGCAATCTCGTACCCTTGCGATCAACACTATTTAAGCTTATAGGAATGGCAAGAGGTTAAATATGAGTGGAGCTGCAGCAAGCGACTAGCAAATATGGTGGCTAACTTATTCGCAAAAGAGAGCGAGAAGAGGAGGCAAAGCACGAGCGAGAAGCTAGAGAACAACCTGCGCCAACATTACTCCAACACCGTGTCCACTTCCCGGACTCCGCCGAGAAGAGGCCATCACGGTAACACACTCAGTTGATTCATTTTAATTAAGTTAAGGTTCAAGTTATCTACAACCGGACATTAACAAATTCCCATCTGCCCATAACCGCGGGCACGGCTTTCGGAAGTTCAATCCCTGCAGGGGAGTCCCAACTTAGCCCATGACAAGCTCTCACGGTCAACGAAGGAATAGACCTGCTCCCAAGATGTTCCGATCAGACTCGGTATCTCGGTAATTCAAGATACTTCGACAGGTTAAATCAAGACCAGCAACACCGCCCGAATGTGCCGACAAATCCCGATAGGAGTTGCACATATCTCTTTCTCAGGGCACACTCAGATGACGTCGGGTAGGCCAGCCCAGAGTTGCCCCTGGTAGCCCCGGACATCGCCCGGTGGGACCAACACTCAGAGGAGCACTGGCCCGGGGGGGATAAAACAAGATGACCCTTGAGTCTGCAGAACCCAAGGGAAAGAAAAGGCTAGGTGGAAAATGGTAAGACCAATGTTGGGCATTGCTGGAAAAGCTTTAACCAAGGCGAAATATCAAGGGGTTCCCATTATAACCCAACCGTGTAAGGAACACAAAATCCGGGAACATAACACCGATATGACGGAAACTAGGGCGGCAAGAGTGGAACAAAACACTAGGCGAGAGGCCGAGCCTTCCACCCTTTACCAAGTATATAGATGCATTAAGATAACATAGCAATATAACGATATCCCAACAAGTAAATAAATGTTCCATCAAGGAACGGCCTCCAATCTTCACCTGCAACTAGCAACGCTATAAGAGGGGCTGAGCAAAGCGGTAACGTAGCCAATCAACGGTTTGCTAGGACAATAGTGGGTTAGAGGTTTGACATGGCAATTTAGGAGGCTTTCAAGCAAGTGGTAGGCATCATAGCAATGGCATAGCAAAAGAGCGAGCAAACTAGCATAGCAAAGATAGTAGTGATTTCGAGGGTATGATCATCTTGCCTGCACAGTTGTCAGAGTAGACAGGATCCTCAAGAGCAAACTCAACGGGCTCCTCATTAGCAAACTCGTCTCCTGGCTCTACCCAAACAAGACAAACAGCAACAAGGATACAATCAACCACGAGCAAGATCAAGCAATATGATGAAATGATGATAGGCTATGCGGGATGCGATGCAGGATGCAAAATGCAAGATATGACAGGAAATGCAGGAACCTAGCCTCAAATTGGAATTCCAAGGGTGCCACTGGAAAGATGAGATGAAATCGCTTGAAAACAATATAAAGAACGCCGAAATCGGAGTTACGGTTTGGAAATGGCATGCGATTCAAAAATGACACCGGTCTGCGATTTACAGCAAGTAGGCATCTAAATGTGACGAGATGAACATGCTACAACATTCAAACATGGCATCAAAATACATGGCAGGGATGCAAACAAGATGCTTAACAAAAGTCTAGCACTGAGCTACGGCCAATTCATCCAATAACAGGTTCAAACAAGCATGGCAAAAACGCAAATGGTAAAACAGATCTCAGACTTAGTGAAATTAACACTTGTCTGGAATTTCAGATCATATAGCCCTCTTCGGAGCAACAAAACAACATGCTACAGGACCTGAACATGACAAAGAAAGACATGGCATGGAGCTACTTAACAAGCTTAAGAAAAGTCCCTTAGTGACCTTGAGCCAAAAGGGATCACAAAATATACTAACAAGCACACGAACATAGCAAAAACATAATCAGTTTTCAGACTTAGTGAAAACTGGGACATGCTAAAAATTAACTCATGAAGGCATGTTTACGAGCTCGATGCACTCACCACGGTGCAAGTCATGGCAAGACAAGCATACATCCCTTAAGAAGGCACAAAACACAAGCTAGACATGGCAAGAACAATGGCATAGCATGCACGGATCAACTACAATAACATCGGCAAAATCGCAAACAAGTTGACGATCTGCCCAGATTCGCAACGAAGCAAAAGTAGAGCTCGATTGACTCAAGATAGGGTGCTCCATAATTGCAAACAAAGACATGGACGGATAGAGCACTACAAGATTAACAAAACTCCCTCACTGATCATCCTCAAAAGAGGCACGGATCACTAGGAAACAACAAGAACATATGGCATCATGAACTAAACAATCCCAGGAAATTACTAAGTCCCTGAAAACAAAATTAGCAAGTGCACCACTTTGCAAGCTTGCACAAGTCACCAAACACATCCTAAAAATACATGGGTTGCACCTATGGATAGATGACAAAACCCTTAAGAAAACATATGAAGAAGTCACGGGCATAGCATGCACACATTAATCATGGCAAAAATAACAAAAGTGCTAAACGGAGTAACTGATCTGACAATTAACTCAAGTAGCCCTCTTCTAACAGCATTTCGGGCATCAAGATGTGCTCAAATGAAAATGATGCAATGTAATGAAATGATGTACTCTCTGAGGTGAACGTTTTTATATGCTATATGCATGAATCGGACCTACGGATGCAAAGTTACGGAGCCGCAAACATGGGAATATGAGCTAAAATATCTGGGACTTAGAGAAAAAAACAACCCTCAGATCTGGATCTAGGGTTTACTGTTCACGGCACGGAATCCGAGGACGGCGGCTCGCCGGAGAAGTCGAGGACGGCGGCGGCCGGGGTTGGAGGCACCGGATCCGGCGAGGGGAAGGTCGC
>NC_041386.1:364581419-364590975 GCF_002162155.2 Triticum dicoccoides | reverse complement strand
GGCGGGAGGCGGCAGCCGGTGGAGGAGGCAGGCGGCGAGGCGGCGGCGGCGGCGCGAGACGGCAGGGACGGCGCGAGGCGGCGGGGAGCGGGAGCGGGCCGCGGGGGCCGGACCTGTGCTCCCGGGCCGCGGCGGCGGCTGGCAGTGGAGTGCCACATGGCGGCTCCCGGTTGGGGCGGCATCGACGTCCGGCGCGGGGCAGACAATGTCCGGCCGCGCGAGGTGGAAAATTTTAGGGTTAGGGGGGAGAGGATCCGCGAATTGGAATGGGGGTGTATATATAGGCATAGGAGGAGCTAGGAGAGTCCAAATGAGGTGCAGTTTTCGGCCACGTGATCGTGATCGAACGCTCTAGGACATGGAGCAGAGTTTGGTGGGTTTTGGGCCAAATTGGAGGGGTGTTGGGCTGCAACACACACGAGGCCTTTTCGGTTCCTCGGTTAACCGTTGGAGTATCAAACGAAGTCCAAATGGTACGAAACTTGGCAGGCGGTCTACCGGTAGTAAACCAAGGCCGCTTGGCAAGTCTCGGTCCAATCCGGAAATGTTTAATCCCCACACACGAAAGAAAGTTAGAAATGACCACCGGAGGAGAACGAAGCGCCGGAATGCAAAACGGACAACGGGGAAAATGCTCGAATGCATGAGATGAACACGTATGCAAATGCAATGCACATGATGACATGATATGAGATGCATGACAACGACAACAACACACGGAGACAAAGACCCGAACCCGAGAAAATAAATAACTTAACACCGGAAACGGCAAGAGTTGGAGTACAAATGGGGAAAGTTACATCCGGGGTGTTACAACACTCCACCACTACGAAAGGATCTCGTCCCGAGATCTAGGACTGAAAGAACGTCGGGTACTCAGAACGGAGGTGATCCTCGCGTTCCCAGGTAGCTTCACAGTCAGAATGGTGTGACCACTTGACTTTGAGAAATTTGATTGACTTGTTGCGAGTCTTGCGTTCAGTCTCTTCAAGAATAGCAACTGGGTGCTCATGATAAGAGAGATCTTCTTGGAGCTCAATGTCCTCGAAGTTGACGGTGCAGTCAGGAGTCTTGAAGCACTTTCGAAGCTGAGAGACATGGAACAAGTCATGAACATTTGCAAAGTTTGAAGGAAGCTCGAGTTGATAGGCGAGGTCGCCTCTCTTGCTGACAATCTTGAAAGGTCCCACGTATCTAGGGGCAAGCTTCCCTTTGATACCGAAGCGACGAGTGCCTTTCATAGGAGAGACACGGAGGTAAACATGATCTCCGATCTCGAACGCCAAATCATGGTGCTTACTACCATAGTAGCTCTTCTGGCGGGATTGGGCTGCTTTGAGGTTATCTCGAATGACTTTGCACACTTCTTCTGCCTCTATGATTAAGTCATTACCCAAAAGCTGACGTTCACTAGTTTCAGACCAGTTGAGAGGGGTACGACACTTCCTGCCATACAGAATTTCAAATGGGGCCTTGCCCGAACTTGCTTGAAAACTATTGTTGTAGGAGAATTCAGCATAAGGAAAACAATCCTCCCACTTCATGCCGAAGGAGATCACACAAGCCCTGAGCATATCTTCAAGAATCTGGTTGACACGCTCGACTTGAACGCTTGTTTGAGGATGGAAAGCTGTGCTGAAGCGGATGTTGGTGCCCATGGCCTTCTGGAAAGAATCCCAAAACTTCGAGGTAAAGATGCTGCCACGGTCTGAAGAGATCACTTGAGGAATACCATGCAGGGAGACAATGCGAGAGGTATAGAGTTCGGCCAATTGAGCTGCAGTGATCGACTCTTTGATAGGCAGAAAATGAGCCACTTTGGTGAGTTTGTCGATGACAACGAATATAGCATCATTGCCACACTTGGACTTTGGAAACCCAGTCACGAAGTCCATTTCAATATGGTCAAACTTCCATTCTGGAATGGCAAGAGGTTGGAGGAGACCAGCTGGCCTTTGGTCTTCTGCCTTCACTCTTATGCAGACATCACATTCATTCACGAATTGAGCGATCTCGCGCTTCATCCGAGTCCACCAATAAGCTTGCTTAAGGTCCTGATACATCTTCGTGCTCCCAGGGTGGATGGAGAGGAGAATTGTGAGCCTCGTTCGTGATCACTTTACGGAGGTCACCTTTGGGCACAACAATACGATCCTCGAAGAAGAGAGTGTCCTTGTCATCAAGGCGGTAGCACTTGTACTTGGACTGACTCTTGGCAATCCCAATCTTCACCTTTTTCACCATAGCATCAAGAAGCTGGGCTTGGCGAATCTGGTCTTCTAAGGTAGGAGAGACTAGAAGGTTGGCGAGGAATCCTTGAGAAACAACTTGCAGATTAAGTTTGCGGAAAGCTTCACAAAGCTCGGGTTGATAAGGCTTGAGAATCAGACTATTGCAGTAAGCCTTCTTGCTCAAAGCGTCAGCAATCACATTGGCCTTGCCTGGAGTATACTCGATACTCGGATTATACTCTTGAATCATTTCGACCCATCGAGTTTGCCTGAGGTTGAGATTAGGCTGAGTGAAGATGTACTTGAGACTCTTGTGATCAGTGAAAATGTCCACTTTTCTTCCCAATAGAAGATGTCTCCAAGTCAAAAGAGCATGCACAACTGCCGTCAACTCGAGATCATGAGTGGGGTAGTTCTTCTCATTGGGCTTCAATTGGTGAGATGTATAAGCAACCACTTTCTTCTCTTGCATCAATACTGCGCCAAGACCTTGGAGAGAGGCATTACAAAAGACCTCGTACGGCTTGGATTCATCAGGTGGAGTTAGAACTGGAGCAGTGATCAACTTCTCTTTCAAAGTGTTGAAAGCAATATCACACTCCGGAGACCAAACGTACTTGACGTGCTTCTGGAGAAGATTTGAGAGAGGCTTCGTGATCTTAGAAAAGTTTTCAACAAATCTTCGGCAATAGCTTGCAAGACCAAGAAAACTGCGGAGTTGCTTCACGTTCTGAGGAGGTTCCCAATTCACAATTGCGGACACCTTCTCAGGATTCACGGAAATGCCCTTGGCAGAGATGATATGACCAAGATAAACAACCTCATCAGGCCAAAATTCACACTTGGAGAACTTGGTGTAGAACTGATGTTCTCTGAGCTTATCAAGAACCAAACGCAAGTGCTTGGCGTGATCTTCCTTGTTCTTCGAGAAAACCAGAATGTCATCGAGATAGACCAAAACGAAGTCATTGGTGTAGGCGTTGAAGATGAAGTTCATCATTTGAGAGAATGTCGGAGGAGCGTTGGCGAGGCCAAAAGACATGACAGTGTATTCATATGAACCAAAGCTTGTTCTAAATGCTGTCTTGGGAATATCTTCTTCACGAATGCGAATCTGGTGATAGCCCATACGGAGATCAAGCTTGGAGAATACTTGGGCACCTTTGAGTTGTTCGAACATCTCATTGATGTTGGGAAGTGGGTATTTGTTCTTGATGGTCTTCTTATTCACTGGACGGTAATCAACACAAAGTCGGTCCGTTCCATCCTTCTTCTTCACAAAAAGAACACCACAACCCCACGGAGAAGAACTAGGACGGATGAGACCCATTCTCTCTTGCTCATTGAGTTTCTTCTTCAGCTCCTTCAACTCTTCAGGTCCGAGCTTGTAAGGACGTTTGCACACAGGTTCCGTGCCAGGCTCAAGATCAATAACGAATTCAACTGGTCGGTGCGGAGGCATTCCTGTGAGCTCTTCTGGAAAGATGTCTTGATATTCGCAAACGACTGGAATTTGAGAGATGGCATTCAATTCACCCTTCTCATTGAGAGAAAACAGACGGATAGTATCATCACGAGCGGAAAAGACAATTACATCCTCAGACGAATGAGTTAATTGAATCTGCCTGGCTGCACAATCAAGCTGAGCCTTGTGCTTAGAAAGCCAATCCATGCCGAGAATAAGATCAATATCCGAGTTACCAAGAACCACCAGAGAAGAGAGAAACTTGTAATCGCCCAATGTGATAGAAACATCTGGGGCAATAGCGCTTGCATTCATGAATTTACCCGGAGAAACAACAGATAACTATCTAGGCAAATCTTGCAAAGGCAACTCATGCTTAGAAACAAAATGGCCTCGAGATGAAACAATGCGATGCACCCATGTCAAAAAGAACTTTTGCAGGAATATCATTAACAGGAAGGTTACCCATGATGACATCTGACGAGTCCTCTGCCTGGGCTGCAATCATCAAGTTGACCTTGGCGGACTTGGGGTTATGCTTGACCACAGCTGTACTTGCCGATCTCATAGGAGGAGGAGTTGGAAGACGCCTCTGGTTGAAACACTTGTTGGCATAGTGACCCTTCTGTTGGCACTTGTTGCACGTGACCTCTGAAAGCGGACGGTGATACGGAGCACTCGATCTTGGAGGTTGAGACGAAGTCTTGTTCTGAAATCCAGGGTTGGGTGGGTGGGAAGAACCACTACCACCTTTGCTCTTCTGCTGATACGGCTGACGGAACGGAGGAGGAGGAAGCCAAAACTTCTGCTGCTTGGCCACTTGAGTAGAGGAAGAAGGAGTAACATCTCTGACTCGCTTCTTGGAAGCATCACACCTCAGCTGAGCAGCCTCTTGCTTCAGTGCCATGTTGTAGAACTCATCGTATCTCAAGGGCTCAAAGAGGACAAGAGCGAGCTGAATTTCTTCTCTAAGACCACCCCTGAACTGATATATCATGCTCTTCTCATCAGGGACGTCCTGCTTGGCAAAGCGGGCAAGCTTCTGGAACAACTTGTTGTAGTCATAGACAGACAAAGAGCCTTGCTTCAGATTGCGGAATTCCTCACACTTGCTTTCAACCATGCTCTGCGGAATATGATGAGCTCGGAAATCTCGACGGAAATCATCCCAAGTGATAACACGTCCACCTCTGGAGTCCTTGTACTGCTGGAACCATTCTGCAGCTTGATCTTTGAGTTGGAAGGAAGCGAACTTGACAAAGTACTCAGGCCTAACGTTACTGCACTCGAAATGCTTACACAGATCCACAAGCCAATCGTCAGCATCGGTTGCCTCAACACAATTGCTGAAAGTCTTTGGCCCGTTAGCAAGGAACTGGTTGAGTGTAGCAAAGTGACTCTGATTGCTGCATTGATTCCCTTGACTGCCTTGATTGCGCTCTTGAAGAATTTGCATGATCAGCTGTGTGTTTACATTGGTTGCGTCCATCACAGCTTGCCATGCCTCTGGAGGAGGTGGAGGTGGTGGCGGATCAGGATTCGGAGTCGTGCACGTTGGAGGAGCCATCCTGAAGAGGTTGACCACCATTAGCACATTGATAGACAAATATTGAAGCTGAATCCAACGGAATAAAAATGCAACATATAGTCTTCACATCCGAACAAAATGAACGAATGCATTCCTCTTGAAATGGTCACATATCCATAAATTGAGAAGCCACGTAGAATTAAGGTAGAGAAATAAATCAACAAGGTACGGATCAAGAACGAATAATTGGTAAGAAATCCCAATCTCAAACCAATATCCATAGAAGAAGAACTAGAGCTACTAGAATTCCCACCTATGAAACTCCCGAACCTTTCCGGTTATGCAATCAGGTGTTGGGGATACAGGGGAAGCATAATATCTCACCCAAACTAGCAAATCCTACATCCAGTTGTATCCATCCTTCAACACGTAACCAAGAAACCTTCGGAAACCATCTACCTCAACCTTCGAAAAGCATCCGTTATACAAGTTATGGCGATACTCCCGAACTCCCACCCCAGTACTAGGTGGCGTCGAGGTTATCTCACCAACGAACTGCATAAAATAGATTTTCGATGTCGGCGTACTAAACTCAGGTATTCCAGAACTGCAACGATAAAATTATGATGACAACACCTCAGAGCTCAACTCCCTGGGACACTTCTACTAAACCCCTGACAGGAGGCACCAAGACAATGTTCTCATCATAAAACCATCAGAACGATTCCAAGATACCCGCGTGATCCTAAATTTTTTTTAGTGAAATTTGAGAAGAGAAGAGTCAAAACTCTATGTCAGGATGCCTTACCAGAGCGATGAGGAGACTAGGAAGTAAAAAGAATTCCTAATCTCTCCGATATATAATTCCTAAAAGACTCAAAACATTTTCCTAGACACAACTCGGCTGCTAAAAACGATCAAGCAATGGGGCTCCTAAGGTCGGGGAAGGCTCTGATTACCAACTTGTAACACCCTCGATGCGACTATAGCTCCCACGTGTCGAGGCACGACTTAGAGACATAATCGCATTGAAGGCATATGTCGCAAATTAGGCAATCTTCACAACATCCCATGTAATATGATAATTAAAAAGGGAGATAACATAGTTGGCTTACACTCGCCACGTCAATCAAGTACATAAATAACATTACATCATCCAAACACTCATGGCCCGACTACGGCGCCAAAATAAAAGAGAACCCAACCTGCGACATGGTCCCAATCACCCCCAACTGGGCACCAGTACTGATCATCGGGAAAGGAAACGTAGTATCGTTGAGAGTCTTCGTCGAACTCCCACTTGAGCTCATACACGTCTCCTGGAGCGGAATCATCAGGCCCTGCATCTGGTGTAATAGTAATCTGTGAGCCACAGGGACTCAGCAATCTCGTACCCTTGCGATCAAGACTATTTAAGCTTATAGGAATGGCAAGAGGTTAAATATGAGTGGAGCTGCAGCAAGCGACTAGCAAATATGGTGGCTAACTTATTCGCAAAAGAGAGCGAGAAGAGGAGGCAAAGCACGAGCGAGAAGCTAGAGAACAACCTGCGCCAACATTACTCCAACACCGTGTCCACTTCCCGGACTCCGCCGAGAAGAGGCCATCACGGTAACACACTCAGTTGATTCATTTTAATTAAGTTAAGGTTCAAGTTATCTACAACCGGACATTAACAAATTCCCATCTGCCCATAACCGCGGGCACGGCTTTCGAAAGTTCAATCCCTGCAGGGGAGTCCCAACTTAGCCCATGACAAGCTCTCACGGTCAACGAAGGAATAGACCTGCTCCCAAGATGTTCCGATCAGACTCGGTATCTCGGTAATTCAAGATACTTCGACAGGTTAAATCAAGACCAGCAACACCGCCCGAATGTGCCGACAAATCCCGATAGGAGTTGCACATATCTCTTTCTCAGGGCACACTCAGATGACGTCGGGTAGGCCAGCCCAGAGTTGCCCCTGGTAGCCCCGGACATCGTCCGGTGGGACCAACACTCAGAGGAGCACTGGCCCGGGGGGGATAAAACAAGATGACCCTTGAGTCTGCAGAACCCAAGGGAAAGAAAAGGCTAGGTGGCAAATGGTAAGACCAATGTTGGGCATTGCTGGAAAAGCTTTAATCAAGGCGAAATATCAAGGGGTTCCCATTATAACCCAACCGTGTAAGTAACGCAAAATCCGGGAACATAACACCGATATGACGGAAACTAGGGCGGCAAGAGTGGAACAAAACACTAGGCGAGAGGCCGAGCCTTCCACCCTTTACCAAGTATATAGATGCATTAAGATAACATAGCAATATAATGATATCCCAACAAGTAAATAAATGTTCCAACAAGGAACGGCCTCCAATCTTCACCTGCAACTAGCAACGCTATAAGAGGGGCTGAGCAAAGCGGTAACGTAGCCAATCAACGGTTTGCTAGGACAATAGTGGGTTAGAGGTTTGACATGGCAATTTAGGAGGCTTTCAAGCAAGTGGTAGGCATCGTAGCAATGGCATAGCAAAAGAGCGAGCAAACTAGCATAGCAAAGATAGTAGTGATTTCGAGGGTATGATCATCTTGCCTGCACAGTTGTCAGAGTAGACTGGATCCTCAAGAGCAAACTCAACGGGTTCCTCATTAGCAAACTCGTCTCCCGGCTCTACCCAAACAAGACAAACAGCAATAAGGATACAATCAACCACGTGCAAGATCAAGCAATATGATGAAATGATGATAGGCTATGCGGGATGCGATGCGGGATGCAAAATGCAAGATATGACAGGAAATGCAGGAACCTGGCCTCAAATTGGAATTCCAAGGGTGCCACTGGAAAGATGAGATGAAATCGCTTGAAAACAATATAAAGAACGCCGGAATCGGAGTTACGGTTTGGAAATGGCATGCGATTCAAAAATGACACCAGTCTGCGATTTACAGCAAGTAGGCATCTAAATGCGATGAGATGAACATGCTACAGCATTCAAACATGGCATCAAAATACATGGCAGGGATGCAAACAAGATCCTTAACAAAAGTCTAGCACTGAGCTACGACCAATTCATCCAATAACAGGTTCAAACAAGCATGGAAAAAACGCAAATGGTAAAACAGATCTCAGACTTAGTGAAATTAACACTTGTCTGGAATTTCAGATCATATAGCCCTCTTCGGAGCAACAAAAAAACATGCTACAGGACCTGAACATGACAAAGAAAGACATGGCATGGAGATACTCAACAATCTTAACAAAAGTCCCTTAGTGACCTTGAGCCAAAAGGGATCACAAAATATACTAACAAGCACACGAACATAGCAAAAACATAATCAGTTTTCAGACTTAGTGAAAACTGGGACATGCTGAAAATTAACTCACGAAGGCATGTTTACGAGCTCGATGCACTCACCACGGTGCAAGTCATGGCAATACAAGCATACATCCCTTAAGAAGGCACAAAACACAAGCTAGACATGGCAAGAACAATGGCATAGCATGCACGGATCAACTACAATAACATCGGCAAAATCGCAAACAAGTTGACGATCTGCCCAGATTCGCAACGAAGCAAAAGTAGAGCTCGATTGACTCAAGATAGGGTGCTCCATAATTGCAAACAAAGACATAGATGGATAGAGCACTACAAGATTAACAAAACTCCCTTACTGATCATCCTCAAAAGAGGCATGGATCACTAGGAAACAACAAGAACATATGGCATCATGAACTAAACAATCTCAGGACTTAGTGAAATTACTAAGTCCTTGAAAACAGAATTAGCAAGTGCACCACTTTGCAAGCTTGCACAAGTCACCACACACATCCTAAAAATACATGGGTTGCACCTATGGATAGATGACAAAACCCTTAACAAAACATATGAAGAAGTCACGGGCATAGCATGCACACATTAATCATGGCAAAAATGACAAAAGTGCTAAACGGAGTAACAGATCTGACAATTAACTCAAGTAGCCCTCTTCTAACAGCATTTCAGGCACCAAGATGAGCTCAAATGAAAATGATGCAATGTAATGAAATGATGTACTCTCTGAGATGAACATTTTGATATGCTATATGCATGAATCGGAGCTACGATGCAAAGTTACAGAGCCGCGAACATGGGCATATGAGCTAAAATATCTGGGACTTAGAGAAAAAAACAACCCTCAGATCTGGATCTAGGGTTTACTGTTCACGGCACGGAATCCGAGGACGGCGGCGCGGCTCGCCGGAGAAGTCGAGGACGGCGGCTGCCGGGGTTGGAGCCACCGGATCCGGCGAGGGGAAGGTCGCCGGTGGCCTGGCCGGAGCTGGGGCTGGCCGGGGCGAGGGGCGGCGCGGCG
>NC_041386.1:364554854-364581145 GCF_002162155.2 Triticum dicoccoides | reverse complement strand
GCGGGCCGCGGGGGCCGGACCTGGGCTCCCGGGCCGCGGCAGCGGCTGGCGGTGGAGCGCCACGTGGTGGCTCCCGGTTGGGGCGGCGGCGACGTCCGGCGCGGGGCGGACAATGTCCGGCCGCGCGAGGTGGAAAATTTTAGGGTTAGGGGGGAGAGGATCCGCGAATTGGAATGGGGGGTGTATATATAGGCATAGGAGGAGCTAGGAGAGTCCAAATGAGGTGCGGTTTTCGGCCACGCGATCGTGATCGAACGCTTTAGGACATGGAGTAGACTTTGGTGGGTTTTGGGCCAAATTGGAGGGGTGTTGGGCTGCAACTCACACGAGGCCTTTTCGGTCCCTCGGTTAACCATTGGAGTATTAAACGAAGTCCAAATGGTACGAAACTTGACAGGCGGTCTACCGGTAGTAAACCAAGGCCGCTTGGCAAGTCTTGGTCCAATCCAGAAATGTTTAATCCCCACACACGAAAGAAAGCTAGAAATGACCACCAGAGGAGAACGAAGCGCCGGAATGCAAAACGGACAACGGGGAAAATGCTCGAATGCATGAGATGAACACGTATGCAAATGAAATGCACATGATGACATGATATGAGATGCATGACAACGACAACAATACACGGAGACAAAGACCCGAACCCGAGAAAATAAATAACTTAACGCCGGAAACGGCAAGAGTTGGAGTACAAATGGGGAAAGTTACATCCGGGGTGTTACACAGGCCCCCTCGACGTCGAGACGCTCCCCGTCCGCGGGGCGACATACTTCAATGTGTGCGCGCGCGACGTCCTCTTGCGGCAACCGTCGACTCAGTATCGATTGGTTCCCGTGGCATCCGCTCTCCCCGCTATGTGCTGCCGCAAATGATCTGGTCGGTCGCGGCTCCAGCGGTGGGTGAAACATGCGGTGGCTCGCCAGTCGGCCACCCCTCAAGTTGCGGCTATTGAGCCCGACGAGTCCCTCTACGGACCATTCGACTGGTTCCGCGGAGACTCTTTCCGAGTGCGGAAGCAGCGACCCTGCGGCAGAAGTCCTCATGGTCAACACGCCGCGTAGCCCACCTGGGTGGCGGCGGCGATGGCGGCGGCGACCCGTCGCATGGTCACGACGTATATCATCCCGAAGCCCACACTTCGGAGCAGAGCGAAGAGCTGCATAGTCACAACATGGAAGCACTCCACACCCCCATCATTGGGGAGACCTCCGAGGCTCGGGCGTTGGAGGCTGCGTGCATGGCCACCTTAGCTGAGCGCACACGTCTGGAGAATCTCCAACATTCACTCGACGAACATGCCCATTGGTAGATCCTCGAATCCTGCAGCTGCAACACATATAGCACAGTCAATTCAGCCGTCTCGTTCAGAAGCTGGTAGAGGTTTGCTGTAGATACGCGCACTGCTCCGAGCGGCGGGTGAAGAAAACTTAGCTGTTTCTCAGTCGCGCAACCGGATCCATAGTAGATCTGTGGTTGCAGACACAGTTTAGTGGCACACATTCTGAGATCGCCTCCGCGGCCTGACGATCATGGACACCGCCAGGATCAGTACCTGGGTCAGGGCCATGGATAGTATGATCATCGATACGCCCGTGATGACCACCGTCGAGTGCCTACGCCCCTCCTAGGGGTGGATCATACGCGCCCCGATGGTATGATGACAAGTGCCCATATGATGATGAGCAGAGAGCTCCAGTCAACCCAAGAGAGCCTGGGTTTGATTCAAGATCACTCCTCGTACAAGGTTTGGTCGACAGGGTTCGGGCACACAGAGAAGGACAAGACATAAACCGTCCGAGTGGAAGCAAAGTACGTGTTTCTGGATCTGAATGTTTTAGCAGAGCCATCCGAGCTGCTGAGATCCCTCCCAACTTCAGGTTGGCGACGGGCGTGAGTAAGTTCACCGGTGAGTCGAAGCCTGACACTGGGCTAGAAGATTACCTAGTGGCAGTGCAGGTTGGTGGAGGCAATGACGATGTAGCCATGAAGCACCTCCCCTGATGCTCGAGGGTTCAACGAGAGCTTGGTTGAATTAGTTGGTCCCTGGAAGTATTTTTAGTTGGGAAGAATTGGCCCCAGTGTTTATCAAAACATTCGAGGGCACCTTGCAAGTGACCTGCTGGACTGACTGAATTGCAGCACTGCATTCCGAAACAAAATGAGACTTTGAGAGACTTCATCCAGAGATGGACTACTCTTCATCATACTATAGAAAATGTATCAGAGCACCACGCTGTTTGCACCTTCAAAGAGCACATTCCATACAAAAAGTTTAACTTGAAATTCGCTCGGTCAAGAGACATGTCCCTGGCCCGAATGATGGAAATAGCCACTCGGTACGCTAACGGCGAAGAGGAAGACCGACTCCGCAGTGGCAAGAATAAACCAGTCGCCCAAGACATCGGAGGAGGAAATTCCAGTTGAAAGTAGAAGTGCAAGGCTGAACCTACAGGTCCTGCTGAGGCTGCAGTTTTGAATCAAGGGAAGTTCAAGGGAAAGCCTAAAGGGCCATGGATCCCCAAAAAAGTGAAAGATCAGGCGGTAAATGATTTTCTTGATTTGTCGTGTCACGTACACACCAAAAAAACACGAAGAGGGTAACTCGTTTCTGCCCAAGCATACCACTCGACAGTGTCGACTCCTGATTCAGAGTTTTTGAGAGGGTCAATCCTGTGAAAAGGAGAAGGAATCTGATAAGGGGGATAAAGAGGAATATGATGGTTACCCCAATGTCAATGCTACTTTGGTAATTTTTGCTGACATCGAGAGCAAAAGTTGACTTAAAGTTATCAAAAGAGAAGTGAACATGGTTGTTTCGGCAACTATGACGTATTTGAAGTGGTTAAGAACTCCCATTACATTCGACCAGTCCGATCACCCAGCGCACATTGCTACCCCTAGGCGGCAAGCATTGGTGGTCGACTAAGTCGTTGGGGGCACCTGACTAACCAAGGTTCTGATGGATGGTGGCAGTGGTTTGAACATTATGTATGCTGAGACCCTCCGAGGGATGGGCATCCCGACGTCCAAGCTCAGTGAGAGCAACATGCGATTCCACATAGTCATCCCAGGAAAGAGAGCAGATTCACTCGGTCAGATCACTCTTGATGTGGTTTTCGGTGATTCAAAGAATTACCGCAAGGAAAAGTTAATGTTTGAGGTGGTGGATTTTCACAGTGCCTACCATGCTATTTTGGGCAGGCCTGCGTATGCTCGTTTCATGGCTCGACCATGTTATGTATACCTCAAGTTGAAGATGCCTGGTCCCAGAGGCGTGATCACAGTCACAGGGAATCAGCAAAGAGCGGAAGAGTGCCTCCAGAAGGATTCAAAAATTGCCAAAGAACAGATGGCAGCAGTTGAGATGGAAGAATACAACAAGAATACAGATCCGAGTGATTTGTTGCGAGCCAAGAAGCCTGCTTCAGAGTCCGCATTTCAGTCGGACGGTGACAAAGCCTATTCATATTCACCCGACTGATCCCAATGCTGCTCCAACCCACATCTCAGCAACACTTGATAGCAAATAGGAAGAAGCGCTCATCTAGTTCCTCCATGAGAACTGGGACATCTTCACATGGAAACCATCTAACATGCCGGGTGTACCTAGGGGACTGGCTGAGCATCGTTTGCACGTCGACCCAAAAGTAAAACCTATCAAAGAACATCTCCGTTGATCCACCGTGGAGAAGAGAAAGGCAATTGGCGAAGAGGTGGCTCAACTTTTGGCAGCTAAGTTCATCTGCGAGATATACCACTCCGAGTGGCTCGCCAATGTTGTCATGGTCCCCAAGAAAGATGATTCACTTCGTATATGTATCAATTTCAAGCACATCAATCAGGCCTGCTGATACGTCTCCACCGTATCTACTTTTCCAAACACTTTTGACCTTGTTTTGGACTCTAACTTGCATGATTTGAATGGAACTAACCCAGACTGACGTTGTTTTCAGCAGAATTGCCATGGTGTTATTTTTGTGCAGAAATAAAAGTTTATGGAATAACATGAAAATTCACGAGGACACGTTTTGGAATTTATAAAAAATACTGGTGAAAGAATCAACATAAGGGGCCCCACCCCCTGTCCACGAGGGTGCAGGGTGTGCCACCCCTGGGGGGCGCCTCCCTGCCTCATGGGACCCCTAAGGCTCCACCGACGTCAACTCCAACTCTATATATTCATGTTTGAGGAGAAAAAATCAGAGAGAAGGATTCATCGTGTTTTATGATACGGACCTGCCGCCAAGCCCTAATCTTCATCGGGAGGGCCGATCTGGAGTCTGTTCGGGGCTCCGGAGAGGGGAATCCGTCGCCATCGTCATCATTAACCTTACTCCATCACCAATTTCATGATGCTCACCGCCGTGCGTGAGTAATTCCATTGTAGGCTTGCTGGACGGTGATGGGTTGGATGATATTTATCATGTAATCGAGCTAGTTTTGTTAGGGTTTGATCCCTAGTATCCATTATGTTCTAAGATTGATGTTGCTATGACTTTGCTATGCTTAATGCTTGTCACTAGGGCCCAAGTGCCATGATTTTAGATCTGAACCTATTATGTTTTCATGAATATATGTGAGTTCTTGATCCTATTTTGCAAGTCAATAGTCACCTACTATGTGTTATGATCCGGTAACCCCGAAGTGACAATAATTGGGACCACTCCCGGTGATGACCGTAGTTTGAGGAGTTCATGTATTCACTAAGTGTTAATGCTTTGGTCCGGTAGTCTATTAAAAGGAGGCCTTAATATCCCTTAGTTTCCAATAGGACCCCCTGCCACAGGAGGGTAGGACCAAAGATGCCATGCAAGTTCTTTTCCATAAGCACATATGACTATATTCAGAATACATGCCTACATTACATTGATGAACTGGAGCTTCTGTGTCACCGTATGTTATAAATGTTGCATGATGAATCACATCTGACATAATTATCCATCATTGATCCATTGCCTATGAGGTTTTCACATATTGATCTTTTCTTAGTTACTTTTCTGTTGCCACTGTTACAATTGCTACAAAAACTACTACTGTTAATTTTGCCACCGTTACCGTTACTTCCATATTACTTTGCTACTAAATACTTTGCTGCAGATATTATCTCTTTCAGGTGTGGTTGAATTGACAACTCAACTGCTAATACCTGAGAATATTCTTTGGCTCCCCTTGTGTCGAATCAATAAATTTGGGTTGAATACCCTACCCTCGAAAACTGTTGCGATCCCCTATACTTGTGGGCTATCAAGACTATTTTCTGGCGCCGTTGCCAGGGAGCATAGCTCTATTCCTTGAGTCACTTGGGATTTATATCTGTTGATCACTATGAGGAACTTTAAAGATGAAAGAACAAAGATTTTTCCCTCAACTACGAGGGGAGGTAAGGAACTATCGTCTAGCTCTGCACTTGATTGACTTTCTGTTTTTAGTAAACTTGCGACACCTACTCCTGCTATGGATTCTGATATGTCACATGTTATTGATGATGCCACTTCTGCTATGCATGATGCTTATGATGAAACTACTTCTATGCTTGATAATACTGTGCCATTAGGTGAATTTCTTGATGAACAACTTGCTAGGGTTAGAGATAATGAAATTATTGAAACTGATAATATTGATGAAAGTGATGATGAAGATTCTCCCCCTAGATATGAATTGCCTGATGTGTCTGGTGTTATTTTATGGATGAAGAAACTACTAGATATATTTTAGCTTGCAAAGGTAGATATGATCTTAAGAAACCGTTAGCTAAGCTGAAAGAAAAGTTTTTGAATGCTAGAATGAAATATGACCCTGCTTTTGCTACTTCACCTATCTGTATTTCTGATAAGGATTATGATTTCTCTGTTGATCCTGATTTAATTACTTTGGTTGAATTTGATCCTTTTTATGGCTATGAATCTAAAATTATTATGGCACATCTTACTAAATTGAATGATATAGCTACCCTATTCACTCATGAGGAAAAAATTCATTATTACTACATCCTTAAGTTATTTCCGTTCTCATTAAAGGGTGATGCTAAAACATGGTTTAATTCTCTTGCTCCTGGTTGTGTGCGTAGTCCCCAGGATATGATTTATTACTTCTCTGCAAAATATTCCCCCGCTCATAAGAAACAAGCTACCTTAAGGGAAATGTATAATTTTGTGCATATTAAAGAAGAGAGCCTCCCATAAGCTTGGGGGAGGCTTCTCCGATTACTTAATGCTTTGCCTGATCATCCTCTGTAGAATAATGAAATACTTGATATCTTTTATAATGGACTGACCGATGCTTCCAGAGACCACCTGGATAGTTGTGCTAGTTGTGTTTTCAGGGAAAGAACTGTTGAGAAAGCTGAATTGCTATTGAATAATATATTGAGTAATGATAATGATTGGACACTTCCTGAACCAACTCGTAAACCAACTCCAAAGAAAAGAGGTATTCTATTTCTCAGTCCTGAAGATATGCAAGAGGCAAAGAAATCTATGAAAGAAAAGGGTATTAAAGCTGAAGATGTTAAGAATTTACCACCTATTAAAGAAATACATGGTCTTAATAATCTGACACAGGTAGTAAAGGTAAATTCTCTCTATAGATTTGATGAAGGTGATATTCCTTGTAATAAGTCTGCTAGGTAATGCTTGGATGAGTTCGATAATTTTATTGTTAAACAAGAAAACTTTAATGCTTATGTTGGTAGACAATTGAAACGTAATGCTTATATGATTGAACACTTGAGTGATTATATGTATAGAGTTAAAGGTGACCTTAAACTTATTAGTAAACATGCTTCTATGGTTACCACTCAAGTAGAACAAGTGCTTAAAGCACAAGATGATTTGCTTAATGAATTAAATGATAAGAAAAATGATAATGTTGTTAGAGTTGTGACTAGAGGGGGTAAAATGACTTAGGAACCTTTGTATCCTGAGGGCCACCCTAAGAGATTTGAGCAAGATTCTCAGAGAACTAATGTTGATGCACCTAGTCCTTCTAAAAATAAGAAAAAGAAAAATGATAGGACTTTGCATGCTTCTAGTGAACCTGTTGTTGACACACTTGAGAATCCAAATGATATTTCTGTTTCTGATGCTGAAACACAATATGGTAATGAACATGAACCTAGTGATAATGTTAATGATGATGTTCATGTTGATGCTCAACCTAGCAATAACAATGATGTAGAAATTAAACCTGTTGTTGATCTTGGTAACCCACAATCAAAGAATCAGCGTTATGACAAGAGAGACTTTGTTGCTAGGAAGCATGGTAAAGAAAGAGAACCATGGGTTCAGAAACCCATGCCTTTTCCTCCTAAACCATCCAAGAAAAAGGATGATGAGGATTTTGAGCGCTTTGCTGAAATGATTAGACCTATCTTTTTGCGTATGCGTTTGACTGATATGCTTAAAATGAATCCTTATGCTAAGTATATGAAAGCTATTGTTACAAATAAAACAAAGATACCGGAAGCTGAAATTTCCACCATGCTTGCCAATTATACTTTTAAGGTGGAATACCTAAGAAACTAGGAGATCCAGGAGTAGCAACTATACCATGCTCCATTAAAAGAAACTATGTTAAAACTGCTTTACGTGATCTTGGAGCCGGTGTTAGTGTTATGCCTCTCTCTTTATATTGTAGACTTGATTTGAATAAGTTGACACCTACTAAAATATCTTTGCAAATGGCTGATAAATCAACTGCTATACCTATCGGTATTTGTGAAGATGTGCATGTTGTGGTTGCAAACGTTACTATTTTAACAGACTTTGTTATTCTTGATATTCCTGAGGACGATAGTATGTCTATTATCCTTGGTAGACCCTTTTTGAATACTGTAGGGGCTGTTATTGATTGCAACAAAGGCAATGTCACTTTTCATGTTAATGTAATGAGCATACGGTACACTTTCCGAGGAAACAACCTCAAGTCCACAGTATCAATTCTATTGGAAACATTTCAATGATTACTATTGGAGGTTTTGAATTCCCCCTTCCTATTGTCAAGAAGAAATATGATATTCTTATTGTTGGGGACATGCATATCCCTGTTGAGGTAACTTAGTGTTATTCGAAAATTCTTTGGTTTCATGTTATTCGGAAAGAGTTTGTTAACAAGACTTGATCAACCTTGTTAGTGGATTCCTTTTGATGAGCATGAGATGGATGAAGTTAGAAAGCACAACTCTCTGTACCCTATTTTTACTTTCTGTTATTTAGATTAAATAACGCAAAAATAGTATTTTCTGTCTGTTTTCCGCATTATCCTTGCAATAAAAATACCCCGAAAATATAAGTTCTCCAAATGTCCTGAAAATGATATATGATTTTTTGTAGAATATTTTAGAATTACTGGCACTGAGAACACACCAGGGGGCCCCACCACTTGGCCACGAGGGTGCAGGGTGCACCCCCCTGGGGCTCGCCCCTTGCCTCGTGGACCCCACGTGGATCCCCTCCACTTATTCCAGCACCCACTCACTTCGTCTTCCTCCAGAAAAAAATCCTCCCATAGCTCAAACCGGAGTTCTAGCTCATCTTGCTGCCATTTTCGATCTGCTAGCTCAAAGCTCCATTCACAGAACTGCTTTGGGGGATTGTTCTTCGGTATGTGACTCATCCAATGGTCCAATTAATTTTTGTTCTAGTGCTTTATTTATTGCAATTTTTTCTGCTAAGGTGACCCTATTCTTGAGCTTGCATGTCAAATTTATATGGTCCAAAGTAGTTTTAATGCATGATATGGCCTCTAGGCACTTTTAGGAGTAGTTGCTATCAATCTTGTTGAGTTTGATTCACTTTTATTTTGAGTCACTAAAAATTTCAGAATTTTTTCAGAGAAAGAAAATGTTTAGGAAAATGTACCAAGGTGGTTCCTCAAGGAAGCAAGGACCAAGGCTCGCGATACGTGAGCTGGATGATGAACCACCGAGGGAAACTCAAGTGCGGTCTTGTGAATGGCCGTCAGAGGAGTTTATGGTCTAGCCAGGCATCAAGGATGAATTTGACGCTTATATGCGTAATGCTGATCTTGAGGACTTTGTGTTAGATAAGTGCCAGCAGTACCACTACCTAACTGATTCCTTTGTGAGGAGGTTTAAATTTACATCCTCGAGCAATTCTCACACTGTTTTATTTGATCTTTATGATAAATCATATACCATGGACCTAGAAGATTTAAATATTGCTCGTAAACTCCCGCACTCGGGCAATGTTAGTGAACCTCGCAAATCTGAATATAAAGATTTCTTATTAGTATCACTGTGGGGGAATCTAGGGAAATCACACAAGCTACCAGAGGGAGCATTCATTTCCCTTCCATACATTATTTTGCTCTCTTCATTGGTAGATGCATTAACAGTAAGGATGAGGCTTGTCACATGTGCATTCCAGATCTAAGTGTCCTCAAAAGTGCGGTATTAGGTGATAAACAATATAACTTCGGGGCCATTGTTGCACAAAGGTTGCATCATAACGGTATAAGTGGAGATTTGTTTGGTGGAATTTATGCAACTCGTGTAGCTAATTATCTTAATGTGTATAACACCCCGTATGTAACTTAACATATTTGTATTCCAACTCTTGCCATTTCCGGCACTAAGTTATGATATTTCTCGTTGTCGGGTTTTTGTCTTCGTGTGCTTTTGTCTTTTGTCAAGCATCTTGAGTGGATCCCTGCCATGTATTTTGTTGTTATGTTAGAGTGCAGTAGCTTGTTGTTCTTAATGCATTTACATGGCCTCGTGCTGTTAATCGCAGATCGGTGCCATATTTGTTTTGCTTGTCATTTGCAAACCATGCATCCAATTCCGGTGATCTTCATATCGATTTCGACCGAAATCAACTCATATTTCCAGTGGCACTCTTGGTTTTCCAAGTTGAGGCCAGGTTCAATCTTTCCTTTCCGAAACATGCATATGCATCGCATATCACATCCCGCATATCATGCCATGTTTTGCATCATTGTTGCTTGCGCATTGCACGTGGTTGATTGTGTCTCCCTTTGCTTGTGTTCTTGCTTCGGGTAGAGCCGGGAGACGAGTACGTGATCGAGGAGCCCGTTGAGTATGCTTACGAGGATCAAGCTAACGTCAACTCGGAGAACTTTGCAGGCAAGACGACCATACCCTCAAAATCACTTCTATCTTTGCTTGCTAGATGCTCGTTCTTTTGCTATGCCTATGCTATGATACCTACCACTTGCTTATCATGCCTCCCATATTGCCATGTCAAACCTCTAACCCACCTTGTCCTAGCAAACCGTTGTTTGGCTATGTTACCGCTTTGCTCAGCCCCTCTTATAGCATCGCTAGTTGCAGGTGAAGATTGGAGTTTGTTCCTTGTTGGAACATGTTTATTGTTGGGATATCATTATTATATCTTGTCTTTTTAAAATGCATCTATACACTTGGTAAAGGGTGGAAGGCTCGGCCTTATGCTTGGTGTTTTTTTCCACTCTTGCCGCCCTAGTTTCCGTCATACCGGTGTTATGTTCCTTGATTTTGCGTTCCTTACACGGCTGGGTTATAATGGGAACCCCTTGACAGTTTGCCTTGAATAAAACTCCTCCAGCAATGCCCGACCTTGGTTTTACCATTTGCCACCTAGCCTCTTTTCCCTTGGGTTTCCCGGACTCAAGGGTCATCTTTATTTTAAACCCCCGGGCCAGTGCTCCTCTGAGTGTTTGTCCAATTTGTCAGCCGCCGGTGGCCACTAGGGGCAACTCTGGGCTGGCCTACCGGAAGTTTGGACAATCCGGTGTGCCTTTAGAACGAGGTATGTGCAGCTCCTATCGGGATTTGTCGGCACATTCGGGTGGCTTTGCTGGTTTAGTTTTACCATTGTCGAGATGTCTTGTAACCGTGATTCTGAGTCTGATTGGGTTGTCTTGGGAGAAGGAATATCCTTCATTGACCGTGAGAGCTTGTGATGGGCTAAGTTGGGACACCCCTGCAGGGTTTTGAACTTTCGAAAGCCGTGCCCGCGGTTATGGGAATATGGGAATTTGTTAATGTCCGGTTGTAGAAAACCTTAACCTTAACTTAATTAAAATGAATCAACAGAGTGTGTGGCCGTGATGGTCTCTTTTCGGCGGAGTCCGGTAAGAGAACACGGTCTCGAGTTAGGCTTGAACGTAGGTTGTTCTAGGATCACTTCTTGATCATAGTTTCTTGACCGTGCCTTTGCCTTCTCTTCTCGCTCTCTTTGGCGTATGTTTAGCCACCATATATGCTAGTGCTTGCTGCAGCTCCACCTCATACCTTTTACCCTTCCTATAAGCTTAAATAATCTTGATCGCGAGGGTGTGAGATTGATGAGTCCCCGTGACTCACAGAGTCCTTCCCAAACCAGATGCAGGGACCGATGATACCGCTCCAGGAGATTCGACTGAGCTCAAGTGGGAGTTCGATGAGGACTCAGGGTGATACTATGTTTCCTTTCTAGACGATCAGTAGTGGTGCCTAGTTGGGGCGATCGGGGACTTTGTTGCATTTGGGGTTGTTCTTTATTTTGGTTCCATAGTCGGACCTTGATTGTATCTGGATGAATGTAATGTTATTTATGCATTGTGTGACGTGGCGATTGTAAGCCAACTATGTACCTCTTTTCCTTATTCATTACATGGGTTGTGTGAAGATTACCCCACTTGCGACATTGCTTACAATGCGGTTATGCCTCTAAGTCATGCTTCGACACGTGGGAGATATAGCTGCATCGTGGGCGTTACAAGTTGGTAATCAGAGCCTTCCCTGACTTAGGAGCCCCCTGCTTGATCGAATCGTTGGCGTTGTTGAGTCTAGAAAAATGTTTTGAGTCATTTAGGATTATATATATCGGAGAGTAGGATTCTTTTTACTCCTCAGTCCCTTCGTTGCTCTGGTGAGGCATCCTGACGTAGAGTTTTGACTCTTCTCTTCTCAAATTTCACTAAAAAAAATTTAGGATCACGCGGGTATCTTGGAATCATTCCGATGGATTTGTGACGAGAACATTGTTCTTGGTGCCTCCTGACATTTAGGGGTTGTGGCAGTGTCCCGGGGAGTTGAGCTCCGAGGTGTTGTCGTCACAATTTTATCGTTGCAATTCTGGAATACCTGAGTTTCGCCGACATCGAAAATATCTTTTATGCAGTTTTTGGTGAGATAACCTCGACGCCACCCAGTACTGGGGCGGGAGTTCGGGAGTATTGCCATAACTCGTATAACGGATGCTTTCCGAAGGTTGAGGTAAATGATTTCCGAAGGTTTCTTGGTTATGTGTTGAAGGATGGATACAACTGGATGTAGGATTTGCTAGCTTTGGGTGAGATATTATGCTTCCCCTGTATCCCCAACACCTGATTGTATAACTAGGAAAATTTCGGGAGTTTCATAGGTGGGAATTCTTGTAGCTCTAGTATTTCTTCCACGAATATTTGGTTTGTGATTGGGTAATCCTTACCAGGTATTTGTTCTATCCGTACCTTGTTGTTTTATTCTTCTACCTCTATCTAAGTGGCTTCTCAATTTATGGAAGTGTGACCATTTCAATTGGAATTCATTCGTTCACTTTGTTCGGATGTTAAGACTATATGTTGCAATTTCGATCCATTTGATTCAGCTTGAATATATGTCTGTCAAGATGCTAACGGATGTCACCCTCTTCAGGATGGCTCCTCCAACGCGTCAGAATCCTGAACCGCCACCACCACCTCCACCTCCGAAGGCATGGCAAGCTGTGATGGCCACTACCAATGCCAACACGCAGCTGATCATGCAAATATTGCAAGAGTGCAACCAAGGAAATCAAGGCCATGGCAACAATCTGAATCAGTTTGCTACACTCAACCTGTTCCTCGCAAACCATCCAAAGACCTTCAGTAACCGTGTCGAGGCAACAGACGCTGATGATTGGCTCGTGGATATCTGCAAGCATTTCGAGTGCAGCAACGTCAGGCCTGAGGACTTTGTCAAGTTTGCCTCATTCCAACTCAAAGACCAAGCTGCAGAATGGTATCAGCAATACAAAGATTCTAGAGGAGGTCGTGTGATTACCTGGGATGATTTCCGTCAAGACTTCAAAGCTCACCACATTCCTCATAGTGTTGTTGAGAGCAAGCGTGAGGAGTTACGCAATCTAAAGCAAGGCAGCTTGTCTGTTTACCAGTATAACATCATGCTCCAGAAGCTCGCTCGTTTTGCTAAGCAAGACGTCCCGGACGAGAAGAGCATGATTTATCAGTTCAGAGGTGGCCTCAGAGAAGATCTTCAACTAGCTCTCGTGCTTTTTGAGCCACAGAAGTACGATGAGTTTTACAACATTGCACTGAAACAAGAGACTACTCAACTCAAGTGCGATACTTCCAAGAAACGAGTCAGGGATGCAACTCCTTCCTCAACTCAAGTGGCTACTAAGCAGCGAAAGTATTGGTTGCCTCCTCCTCCTTTGTTCCGCCAGCCTTATCAGCAGAAGAGCAAAGCTGGCAATGGATCTTCCCACCCATCCAACCCAGGCTTTCAGAACAAGACTTCGTCTCATGCTCCAAGATCAAGTGCTCTGTATCACCGTCCGCTCTCGGAGGTCACGTGCAACAAGTGTCGGCAGAAGGGTCACTATGCCAACAAATGCTTCAATCAGAGGTGTCTTCCTCCTCCTTCTCATGTGAGATCTGCTAGCACCGCAGTGGTCAAGCATAATCCCAAGTTTGCAAAGGTCAACATGATGAACGTAGCTCAGGCAGAGGACTCATCAGATGTGATAATGGGTAACCTTCCTGTTAACGATATTCCTGCAAAAGTTCTTTTTGACACTGGTGCATCGCATTGTTTCATCTCGAGACCATTTGCATCTAAGCATGAGTTGGCTTTCCAAGATTTGCATAGACCGTTAGCAGTTGTCTCACCGGGTAAATGCTTGCACGCAAGTTATGTGGTCCCGGATATTCTATCATGATGGGCGACTTTAAGTTTCTTTCTTCTCCAATGGTCCTTGGTAACTCGGATATTGATCTTATTCTCGGAATGGACTAGCTTTCTAAGCACAAGGCTCAGCTTGATTGTGCTGCCAGGCAGATTCAATTGACACATTCGTCTGAGCATGTAATCGTCTTTGCCGCTCGTGATAATATCATCCGACTGTTTTCTCTCAATGAGAAGGGCGAGCTGGATGCCATCTCTCAGATTCCAGTCGTTTGTGAATATCAAGACGTCTTTCTAGAAGAGCTTCCAGGAATGCCTCCGCACCGGCCAGTTGAATTCGTCATCGATCTTGAGCCTGGCACGGAACCTGTTTGCAAACATCCTTACAAGCTTGGACCTGAAGATTTGAAGGAGCTGAAGAAACAACTCGATATTCAAGAGTGTATGGGTCTCATCCGACCAAGTTCTTCTCCATGGGGTTGTGGTGTTCTTTTTGTCAAGAAGAAGGATGGAACGGACCGACTTTGTGTCAACTACCGTCCATTGAACTAGAAGACCATAAAGAACAAGTACCCACTTCCCAACATCAATGAGCTTTTCGAACAACTCAAAGGTGCTCAAGTTTTCTCCAAGCTTGATCTCCGTATGGCTATCATCAGATTCGCATTCGTGAAGAAGATATCCCCAAGACAACATTCAGAACAAGCTATGGTTCATATGAATACACTGTCATGTCTTTCGGCCTTGTCAATGCTCCTCCAACATTCTCTCGCATGATGAACTTCATCTTGAATGCCTACACAAATGACTTCGTCATGGTCTACCTCGATGACATTCTGGTCTTTTCCAAGAACAAGGAGGATCATGCCAAGCATTTGAGATTGGTGCTGGATAAACTCAGAGAACATCAGTTCTATGCGAAGTTTTCAACGTGCGAGTTTTGGCTCCATGAGGTTCTCTACCTTGGGCATATCATCTTTGCCAAGGGCATAGCTGTTAATCCTGAGAAGATGACTGCAATTGTGAATTGGGAACCACCTCAGAATGTGAAGCAACTCCGCAGCTTCCTTGGGCTTGCGAGCTATTGTTGAAGGTTCGTTGAGAACTTCTCTAAGATCACGAAGCCTCTTTCCTACCTCCTCCAGAAGCATGTGAAGTACGTCTGGTCACCTGAATGTGACATCGCTTTCAACACCCTGTAAGAGAAGTTAGTTACTGCTCCAGTTCTGACTCCTCCTGATGAATCCAAACCGTTTGAAGTTTTCTGTGATGCTTCCCTCCAAGGTCTCGGTGCAGTGTTGATGCAAGAGAATAAAGTTGTGGCCTATACCTCTTGCCAGTTGAAGCCCAACGAAAAGAACTACCCCACTCATGACCTCGAGTTGGCGGCAGTTGTCCATGCTCTTTTAACATGGAGACATCTCTTATTGGGAAGAAAAGTGGACATCTTCACTGATCATAAGATTCTCAAGTACATCTTCACTCAGTCAAACCTCAACCTCAGGCAGACTCGTTGGGTCGAATTGATTCAAGAGTATAATCCGAGTATCAAATATACTCCAGGCAAGGCCAATGTAATTGCTGAATCATTGAGCAGAAAGGCTTACTGCAACAGTTTGATTCTCAAGCCTTACTAACCAGAGCTTTGTGAAGCGTTCCACAAACTCAATCTCTAAGTTATTCCTCAAGGATTCCTTGCCAACCTCCAAGTCTCTCCTACTTTGGAAGATCAGATTCGTGAGGCTCAACTTCTTGATGTTATGGTGAAGAAGGTGAAGATTGGGATTGCCAAGAGTCAACCCAAGTACAAGTGCTATCGTCTTGATGACAAGGATACTCTATTCTTCGAGGATCGCATTGTTGTTCCTAAAGGTGACCTTCATAAAGTCATTATGAACGAGGCTCACAATTCACTCCTCTCTATTCACCCTGGAAGTACAAAGATGTACCATGACCTCAAGCAGTCGTATTGGTGGACTCGAATGAAGCGCCAGATTGCTCAGTTCGTGAATGAATGTGATGTCTGTAGAAGAGTGAAAGCAGAACACCAACGACCAGCTGGTCTCCTCCGACCTCTTGCCATTCTAGAATGGAAGTTTGACCATATTGAGATGGACTTCGTGACTGGATTTCCCAAGTCCAAGCGTGGCAATGATGCTATCTTTGTTGTCATCGACAAGCTCACTAAAGTGGCTCATTTTCTTCCTATCAAAGAATCTATCACAGCAGCTCAGTTGGCAGAGCTTTATACCTCCAGGATTGTCTCTCTACACGACATTCTGCAGTTGATATCTTCAGATCGTGGCAGCATATTTACCTCTAAGTTCTGGGATTCTTTTCAGAAGGCCATGGCTCCAACATTCACTTCAGCATAGCTTTTCATCCTCAAACTAGTGGGCAGGTCGAGCGAGTAAATCAAATTCTTGAAGATATGCTCAGAGCATGTGTCATCTCTTTCGGTATGAAGTGGGAAGATTGTCTTCCATTCGCTGAGTTCTCCTACAACAACAGCTTCCAAGTGAGTTCGGGCAAGGCCCCATTCGAGATTCTCTATGGCAGAAAGTGTCGTACTCCTCTTAACTGGCCAAAGACTGGTGAACGGCAACTTCTTGGCAATGACTTGATCACAGAGGCTGAAGAAATGTGCAAAGTCATTCGTGAAAATCTCAAAGCCGCGCAATCGCGCCAGAAGAGTTACTATGATAGCAAGCACCGTGACTTGGCTTTCGAGATAGGAGACCATGTCTACCTCCGCGTCTCTCCAATGAAAGGTAATCATCTCTTCGGTATCAAAGGGAAGCTTTCCCCTAGATACGTGGGTCCTTTCAAGATCATTGGCAAAAGAGGCGATCTCGCCTATCAACTTGAGCTTCCACCCAACTTTGCAAATGTGCACGACGTGTTTCACGTGTCTCAACTCCGCAAGTGTTTCAAGACTCCTGACCGCACCATCAACATTGAAGAGATTGATCTCCAAGAAGACTTGTCTTATCATGAGCACCCAGTTGTTATTCTTGAAGAAACTAAGCGCAAGACTCGCAACAAGTCTACCAAATTCCTGAAAGTCAAGTGGTCACATCATTCCGACCGTGAAGCCACCTGGGAACGCGAGGACCGCATCCGTTCTAAGTACCCGGAGTTTTTACAGTCCTAGATCTCGGGACGAGATCCTTTCGTGGTGGTGGAGTGTTGTAACACCCCGTATGTAACTTGCCATATTTGTATTCCAACTCTTGCCATTTCCGGCACTAAGTTATGATATTTCCTCGTTGTCGGGTTTTTGTCTTCGTGTGCTTTTGTCTTTTGTCAAGCATCTTGAGTGGATCCCTGCCATGTATTTTGTCGTTATGTTAGAGTGCAGTAGCTTGTTGTTCTTGATGCATTTAGATGGCCTCGTGCTGTTAATCGCAGATCGGTGCCATATTTGTTTTGCTTGTCATTTGCAAACCGTGCATCCAATTCCGGTGATCTTTATATCGATTTCGACCAAAATCAACACATCTTTCCAGTGGCACTCTTGGTTTTCCAAGTTGAGGCCAGGTTCAATCTTTCCTTTCAGAAACATGCATATGCATCGCATATCACATCCCGCATATCATGCCATGTTTTGCATCATTGTTGCTTGCGCATTGCACGTGGTTGATTGTGTCTTCCTTTGCTTGTATTCTTGCTTTGGGTAGAGCCGGGAGACGAGTATGTGATCGAGGAGGCTGTTGAATATGCATATGAGGATCAAGCTAACGTCAACTCGGAGAACTTTGCAGGCAAGATGACCATACCCTCGAAATCACTTCTATCTTTGCTTGCTAGATGCTCGCTCTTTTGCTATGCCTATGCTATGATACCTACCACTTGCTTATCATGCCTCCCATATTGCCATGTCAAACCTCTAACCCACCTTGTCCTAGCAAATCATTGTTTGGCTATGTTACCACTTTACTCAGCCCCTCTTATAGCGTTGCTAGTTGCAGGTGAAGATTGGAGTTTGTTCCTTGTTGGAACATGTTTATTGTTGGGATATCATTATTATAGCTTGTCTTTTTAAAATGCATCTATACACTTGGTAAAGGGTGGAAGGCTCGACCTTATGCCTGGTGTTTTGTTCCACTCTTGCCGCCCTAGTTTCCATCGTACCGGTGTTATTTTCCTTGATTTTGCGTTCCTTACACGGTTGTGTTATAATGGGAACCCCTTGACAGTTCGCCTTGAATAAAACTCCTCTAGCAATGCCCGACCTTGGTTTTACCATTTGCCACCTAGCCTCATTTCCCTTGGGTTTCACGGACTCAAGGGTCATCTTTATTTTAAACCCCTGGGCCAGTGCTCCTCTGAGTGCTGGTCCAATTTGTCAGCCGCTGGTGGCCACCAGGGGCAACTCTGGGCTGGCCTACCAGAAGTTTGGACAATCCGGTGTGCCCTGAGAATGAGATATGTGCAGCTCCTATCGGGATTTGTCGGCACATTCAGGTGGCTTTGGTGGTTTAGTTTTACCATTGTCGAGATGTCTTGTAACCGGGATTCCGAGTCTGATCGGGTTGTCTTGGGATAAGGAATATCCTTCGTTGACCGTGAGAGCTTGTGATGGGCTAAGTTGGGACACCCCTATAGGGTTTTGAACTTTCGAAAACCGTGCCCGCGGTTATGGGCAGATGGGAATTTGTTAATATCCGGTTGTAGAAAACCTTAACCTTAATTTAATTAAAATGAATCAACAGAGTGTGTGGCCGTGATGGTCTCTTTTCGGCGGAGTCTGGGAAGAGAACACGGTCTCAAGTTAGGCTTGAACGTAGGTTGCTCTAGGATCACTTATTGATCATAGTTTCTCGACCGTGCCTTTGCCTTCTCTTCTCTCTCTTTTGCGTATGTTTAGCCACCATATATGCTAGTGCTTGCTGCAGCTCCACCTCATACCTTTTACCCTTCCTATAAGCTTAAATAGTCTTGATCGCGAGGGTGTGAGATTGCTGAGACCCCGTGACTCACAGATTCCTTCCAAAACCAGATGCAGGGACCGATGATACCGCTCCAGGAGATTCGACTGAGCTCAAGTGGGAGTTCGATGAGGACTCAGGACGATACTACGTTTCCTTTCCAGACGATCAGTAGTGGCGCCCAGTTGGGGCGATCGGGGACTTTGTTGCATTTGGGGTTGTTCTTTATTTTGGTTCCGTAGTCGGACCTTGATTGTATCTGGATGAATGTAATGTTATTTATGTGTTGTGTGACGTGGAGATTGTAAGCCAACTATGTACCTCTTTTCCTTATTCATTACATGGGTTGTGTGAAGATTACCCCACTTGCGACATTGCTTACAATGTGGTTATGCCTCTAAGTCGTGCTTCAACACATGGGAGATATAGCCGCATCGTGGGCGTTACAATGTGCCTATACATGGAAATGATATAGAGCTACCTCCTGCTTACCTAGATTATAATACTATGGTTCGCCATAAGTTTCTTGAGAGGAACGAACAGTTCCTCCAGTATCGACTAATCTTCGACAAACAGCGCACCGTCCATGTTGCCCTCCCTGCTCCTACTTTCTTTAACTTTCAGGAAAAAGGAGATATGTTATAACCAGGGAGGAGGCAAATGAGTATGAGAGGAGTACGGAGGCAGCTCGCCTCCAAGCTGCAGCTTTACAAGCAGTAGCTGCTGCATCTCAGTACGACCCCAACTACAACTTTGGATATCCACCAGGCCAGAAGTGGCCATAGACCAACTTAGGCCAAAAGCATAAGCTTGGGGGAGTACGTATTTCTCACCGACATTACATTCATGTTCACACACTCATGCCATTTGTCGGTGCTCATACTTTTTCATTGTACCATCCATTCTAGTTTATTTTCTTTGCTAAGCCTCCTTCTTGTGTGTTCGGAAAAACCTTAAGAAAAACCAAGAAAATTTGTTGTAGCTTTTAGCTAGTTTACTTTCCATGCCTATAGTAGTAGTAATTAAAAGAAAACGTCATTCTTCTTTTGCTTGTCAGGAGCTTTCCCGTGTAAATAGTTTTATTTCTTTTCTTATTCTTTGGGGGTCGAGAGGAGAAGACCATAATGAAAATGTTGAGTGGCTCTTATATGCATTATTGTTGAATTAACCAAGATCCCATGTTACCTTGTCTTCTCCCTTGTATTAAATGCTTATAGATTACAACTTAGTCCAATGCATGTGCACTCTTATTATTATCCACACTATTTGGTCGTGCGAGTGAAAGGCAGTAATGACGATATATGATGGACCGAATGTGATGAGAGAAGCTGGTATGAACTCGACCTATCTTGTTTTTGCAAATATGATTAGTTCATCGTTCCTGATTCAGCCTATTCTGAATGAAACATGTTTGCAATGACAATTAGAGATTATAGTTTCCCATGCCATGCTTAATTTGCTAGGAGCTTATAATAGTTTACCTTGCGTGCCAACATGCTATTAAAATGGTTGTGATGTGGTATGATAGGTTGGTATCCTCCTTTGAACAATTCGAGTGGCTTGACTTGGCACATGTTCATGCAGGTAGTTGAAACAAAATCAACATAGCCTCCACGATATTTATGTTCATGGTGATTTATATCCTACTCATGCTTGCACTCATTGTTGATTAATCCTAATGCATGTTCATGACTGTTGTCGCTCTCTAGTTGGTCGCTTCCCAGTCTCTTTCTAGCCTTCACTTGTACTAAGCGGGAATACTGCTTGTGCATCCACTTCCATAAACCCCAAAATTATTCCACATGAGTCCACCATACCTTCCTATAAGTGGTATCTACCTTCCGTTCCAAGTAAATTTGTATGTGCCAAACTCTAAACCTTCAAATGAAATTCTGTTTTGTATGCTCGAATAGCTCATGTATCAACTAGGGTTGTCTATATCTTCCATGCTAGGTGGGTTATTCTCAAGATGAGTGGACTCCGCTCATCATTCACGAGAAAATGGATGGTAACTGGGATGCCCAGTCCCATGCTCAGATCAAAATAATTGCAAACAAAACTCCCCCAGGATTGTTGTTAGTTGGAGGCACCCATTGTTTTGGACAAGCCATGGATTGATGTTTGTTGGTGGTGGGGAGTATAAACTTTACCATTCTGTTTGGGAACCGCCTATAATGTGTGTAGCATGGAAGATATCGAGATCTCTTGGTTGTTATGTTGACAATGAAAGTATTCCACTCAAAATATTATTTATCTCTGTTTCAAAATTCGAGCTCTGGCACCACTTCAAATCCCTGCTTCCCTCTGCGAAGGGCCTATCTATTTACTTTTATGTTGAGTCATCATCCTCTTATTAAAAAGCACCAGTTGGAGAGCACCGCTGTCATTCGCATGCATTGCTATTAAATTACATTGAGTATGACTGTGACCGGATCTCTTTTACCATGAATTACAATGTCTAGTCAGTCCTTGATCTTCAGGGGTGCTCTTCATTTATGTTTTGCGGTCTCAGAAAGGGCTAGTGAGATACCATCTTATTATATCATATTATGATTGTTTTGAGAAAGTGTTGTCATCCAAGATATATTATTATTGATCGCTAGTTGATTATGTCATTGATATGTGTAAACATGAGACCTAAATGTTATTGTGAATATGGTTAGTTCATAATCTTTGCTGAAAACTTGAATGCCGACTTTACATATTTGCAACAACAGGATCAAACAGAGTTTGTACTGAATTTCTTGAGGACAAGCAAAGGTTTAAGCTTGGGGGAGTTGATACGCCTCCAACGTATCTACTTTTCCAAACACTTTTGACCTTGTTTTGGACTCTAACTTGCATGGTTTGAATGGAACTAACCCAGACTGACGCTGTTTTCAGCAGAATTGCCATGGTGTTATTTTTGTGCAGAAGTAAAAGTTCTCGAAATGACCTGAAAATTCACGGAGACATGTTTTGGAATTTATAAAAAATACTAGCGAAAGAATCAACGTAAGGGGTCCCACACCCTGTCCACGAGGGTGCAGGGCGCCCCCTGGGGCACGCCCCTGCCTCATGGGCCCACTGAGGGTCCACCGACGTCAACTCGAACTCTATATATTCACGTTCCGGAGGAAAAAATCAGAGAGAAGGATTCCTCGCGTTTTATGATACGGAGCCGCCGCCAAGCCCTAATCTTCATCGGGAGGGCTGATCTAGAGTCCGTTCGGGGCTCCGGAGAGGGGAACCCGTCGCCATCGTCATCATCAACCTTCCTCCATCACCAATTTCATGATGCTCACCCCCGTGCATGAGTAATTCCATCGTAGGCTTGCTGGACGGTGATGGGTTGGATGAGATTTATCATGTAATCAAGTTAGTTTTGTTAGGGTTTGATCCCTAGTATCCATTATGTTCTAACATTGATGTTGCTATGACTTTGCTATGCTTAATGCTTGTCACTAGGGCCCGAGTGCCATGATTTTAGATATGAACCTATTATGTTTTCATGAATATATGTGAGTTCTTGATCCTATTTTGCAAATCAATACTCACCTACTATGTGTTATGATCCGGTAACCCCGAAGTGACAATAATCGGGACAACTCCCGGTGATGACCGTAGTTTGAGGAGTTCATGTATTCACTAAGTGTTAATGCTTTGGTCCGGTACTCTATTAAAAGGAGGCCTTAATATCCCTTAGTTTCCAACATGACCCCCTGCCACGGGAGGGTAGGACAAAAGATTTCATGCAAGTTCTTTTTCATAAGCACGTATGACTATATTCGGAATACATGCCTACATTACATTGATGAACTGGAGCTAGTTCTGTGTCACCCTATGTTATAACTGTTTCATGAGGAATCCCATCCAGCATAATTATCCATCATTGATCCATTGCCTACGAGCTTTTCACATATTGATCTTGGCTTAGTTACTTTTACGTTGCCACTGTTACAATTGCGACAAAAACTACTACTGTTAATTTTGCCACCGTTACCGTTACTTCCATATTACTTTCCTACTAAATACTTTGCCTGCAGATATTAAGTTTTTTAGGTGTGCTTGAATTGACAACTCAACTGCTAATACTTGAGAATATTCTTTGGCCCCCCTTATGTCGAATCAATAAATTTTGGTTGAATACTCTACCCTTGAAAACTGTTGCAATGCCCTATACTTTTGGGTTATCACCTTCCTGAAAGATCACTTCCCTCTCTCCCGCATTGACTAGATCATCGACTCAACTGCGGGATTTGAGCATTTGTCCTTTTTGGATGCGTATTTTGGGTACCATCAGATCTGACTATATGGACCCGATGAAATAAAAACAGCCTTCATCACCCCGTTCGGGTGCTTTTTCTATGTTACCATGCCCGTTGGTCTTAAGAATGCTGGTGCCACATTCATGCACATGATTCAGAAGTGCCTACTCACTCAAATCAGTCGGAACGTGGAAGCGTACATGGATGATATCGTGGTCAAGTCACGTAAAAGTTCCGACCTGCTGTTTGACCTCACTGAAACATTTGCCAACTTAAGAAGATATGATATCAAGATCAATCCGTCAAAGTGCACATTCAGAGTCCCAGGCGGAAAATTACTCGTTTTCTCGTTTCCGAATGAGGAATCGATGCAACCCCAGAAAAGATTGGAGCAATTCTCCGAATGAAACGCCCTGTGCATGTGCATGATGTTCATAAGCTTACTAGTTGTCTGCTGCATTGAGTCGATTCATCTCCCATCTCGGTGAAAATGCATTGCCTTAGTGACTGATGAAGAAGTCTAACAAGTTCGAGTGGACTCCCGAAGCCGAAGCAGCATTTGTAGAGCACAAATACCTGCTTTCTACACAGCCGGTGCTTGCTGCCCCAATCATCAAAGAGCCCCTATTGTTATATATCGCAGCCACTGGACAAGTTGTTAGCACAGTGCTCACAGTCGAGCGGGAAGAAGAAGGCAAAACCTACAAAGTTCAATGCCTAGTGTACTATATTTATGAAGTCTTGACTCCATTCAAGCAAAGGTATCCGCATTACCAGAAGCTTGTCTACAGGATTTATTTGACCACAAAGAAAGTTGCACATTACTTCGTAGACCACTCGATTTCTGTCATCAGTGGTGCTCCATTATGAGAAATCCTGAACAATCGAGATGCAACAGGTCGAGTGTCCAAGTGGGCGATTTAACTCCTTCCTTTGGATATCAAGTTCAAAGCAAAAAAGGCGATCAAGTCTCAAGCAATAGCATATTTCCTGGCTGAGTGGGTCGTACAGCAGCAACCGACTCAGATACACTCGGAACATTGGACTATGTTCTTTGATGGGTCCAAGATGTTGAATGGTTCTAGTGCTGGAGTGGTCCTGGTGTCCCCAAGAGGCGACAAGCTCAGTTATTGTCCTCCAGATTCACTTTGACTCTTCAAACAATGAAGCTGAGTATGAGGCACTCCTATATGGGTTGCGTATGTCCATCTCACTCGGCGTCCGGCGCCTGATGGTCTACAACGACTTAGACTTGGTGGTCAATCAGGTAATGAAGGAATGGGATATCAGGAGTCCAGCTATGACTGGTTACCGCAATGTAGTGAGAAAGCTAGAGAAGAAGTTTGAGGGGTTAGAGCTCCACCACATACACCGAATCAAGAATCAAGCAGCCGATGATCTAGAGAAAATAGGTTCCACTCGGAAACCTATTCCCAGTAATGTGTTCTTGGAGCATCTCCATACCCCGTCAGTTCAAGAAGATCCTTTTATAGAGGAGCCCCCATAACTGATAAGTTCAACTAATCTGACTGAGATTGAAGTCCCAGCTATAGTCGACTTGATCATGGAGGTTTTAGTGATCACTCCCGACTGAACGGTGCCATATATTGCATATCTACTCAGGTACGAGCTCCCAGAGGATTAAGACGAGGCCCGCCAGATCGTCCACATATCCAAAGCCTTCACGGTGATAAGTGGACAACTTTATAGAGAAAGTGTTACCGGAGTGGCTTAGCGTTGCATCTCTCCAGAAGAAGGTCGACTAATCTTAAATGAGATTCACTCGGGGACCTATGGTCACCACACATCCTCTCGAACCATCGTGGCAAAAGCATAATGAGCAGAATTCTACTGGCCGCGAGCCAATGAGATGGCTAAAGATATAGTTGACAAGTGCGAAGGCTGCTAGTTTTACTCAAACATGTCTCACAAGCCTGCATCTTCCTTGAAGACTATTCCACTTGTCTGGCCTTTTGCAGTTTGGGGGTTAGACATGGTTGGACCTTTCAAGACTGGCAGAAGCGGTTTCAATCAGTTGCTCGTAGCAGTCGACAAGTTCACCAAGTGGATCGAAGCTAAGCCTATCAAGAATCTTGACTCAAGCATTGTCATTAGTTTCATCAGAGAGTTGATATTCCAATATGGAGTCCCTCATAGCATTATCACAGATAACGGCTCCAAGTTTGATTCCGATGAGTTCAGAGCATTCTGTGCTTCCCAAGGCACTCGGGTCCATTACACATCCGTTGCACACCCGCAGTCGAATGGGCAGGAAGAAAGAGCGAATGGCTTGATCCTACAAGGGTTGAAACCTCGATTGATGCGCAACCACAAGCATGCGGCTAGAGCTTGGGTGACTGAGTTGCCGTCTGTCTTGTGGGGATTGAGGATGACTCCTAAACAATCGACTGATCGAACCTATTTGTTCATGGTATATGGCACTGAAGCTGTGCTTCTGAGTGATTTGCTGCACAATGCTCCTCGAGTGGAACTCTTCTCTGAAGCAGAAGCAGAACAGGCACGCTAAGATGCAGTTGATCTCCTAGAATAAGAACGAGAGATGGCTCTGATTCGGTCGACCATCTATCAACAAGACCTGCGTTGATTCCATGCCCGAAATGTCAGAGGTCGAACGTTTCAGGAAGGAGACCTTGTGCTCTGGGTGCACCAGAAGTGACCTCACAAGCTCGCTCTGGCCTGGGAAGGACCATTCATCAAGACCAAGGTGCTCCACAACAGGGCATATTACCTCTACAACGTAGCCAAGAAAGAAGATGAGCCACGCTCATGGAATGCGGACCTACTCTGCCAATTTTATACCTAAACACTCGGATCGACGAGTTGTAATAAGAATCCTTCAGTTTGCTTATCAAATACATGATTTTTGCAGTATCTTAAATGATTGTTTTCACATAAGCATGTGTTCAAATCCCCAGTGGGTGCCTTAGCCGCGAACCCGATTCGCCTGAGTTTCAAAAAAACACTCTGAGTGAAGAGCAACCATCTCACTCGGGGGCTTAGTTGCGAACCCGATTCGCTTAAGTTTCTAAAAACACCCCGAGTGAAGAGCAACCCTCTCACCCAGGGGCTTAGTCGCGAACCCGATTTGCCTCAGTTTCAAAAACACTCCGAGTGAAGAGCAACCCTCTCACTTGGGGGCTTATCTGCGATCCCGCACTCTCCTAAGTTACAAAAAACACTCCGAGTGAAGATCAACCTTCT
>NC_041386.1:364473678-364554448 GCF_002162155.2 Triticum dicoccoides | reverse complement strand
AACAAACACTCCGAGTGAAGAGCAACCCTCTCACTCGGGGGCTTAGCTGCGATCCCGCACTCGCCTAAGTTACAAAAAACACTCCGAGTGAAGAGCAACCCTCTCACTCGGGGGCTTAGCTGCGATCGCGCACTCGCCTTAGTTACAATAAATACTCTGAGTGAAGAGCAACCCTCTCACTCGGGGGTTTAGCTGCGATCCCACACTCGCCTAAGTTACAAAAAACACTCCGAGTGAAGAGCAATCTTCTCACTCAGGGACTTAGTCGCAATCCTGCATTCGCCTAAGTTACAAAAAATACTCTGAGTGAAGAGCAACCCCTCACTCGGAGGCTGGGCCATGCCCCCTGAGCTGCGCCACAAGTACAACATATGGTTGCACTTTGGGCTGCTCCACAAGTACAATGTATGGTTGCACTTTGAGCTGCGCCACAAGTACAACGTACGGTTGCATTCTGACTTTTCTAGGGGATTTTTGCAACAGCGATAAACTTTCTGTTTTCAAACAGCAACATGTAGACTTGTAAAATAAGCAAAGTAAAGGCTATCAATGCCACTTTTATTGAAGTAAAAGATACAAAACATTATTCTGAATAAAATCATGAAAATCCTAACAAAATAAACTGACACTCCAAGCAAAACACATATCATGTGATGAATGAAAACTTAGATCCAAGTGAGGTCACCGATAATGTTGGAGACGAAAGAGGGGATGCCTTCCGGGGCATCCCCAAGCTTAGTTGCTTGGATATTCCTTGAATATTACCTTGGGGTGCCTTGGTCATCCCCAAGCATAGGGTCTTGTCACTCCTTATTGTCCTCTTATCGATATCTCACCCAAAACATGAAAACTTCAATCACACAAAACTTAATGGAACTTTGTGAGATAGGTTAGTATGATAAAGAGCAAACCATTTCACTTTGGTACTGTCAAAGACAAGATTCATAATTGTTTCCACACAATGCCTACTGTAGCATATCATTTCCAGAATTTATATTGAGCAATATAAGCCATGGAAACTAGAAAACAAGCAAACTATGCATTGAAAATAGAATCTGTCAAAAACAAGACACTCTGTAGTAATCTGTACTCCAACCATACTTATGCTACTCCAAAAATTCTGAAAAATTAGGAAAACCTGGGAAATTTGTCTTTTAATCTTCTTCAAAAAGAATCAGCATTTTATCACGCTTTTGTTAAAAATGAGAATTGTTTTCCTGAGCGCAAAAGTTTCAGTTTTTAAGCAAGATCAAATCAACTATCACCATAGACCATCCCAAAGGTCTTACTTGGCACTTTATTGAAACCAAAGCAATAAAACATGATTATTACTGTAGCCTAATCATGTGAAGACACAAAAAAGTAGGTAAAAGTGTTGGGTTGTCTCCCAACAAGCGCTTTTCTTTAATGCCTTTTAAGCTAGGCATGATGATTTCAATGATGCTCATATAAAAGATAAGAATTGAAACACAAAGAGAGCTTCATGAAGCATATGACTATCACATTTAAGTCTAACCCACTTCCTATGCATAGGGATTTCGTGAGCAAACAATTCATGGGAGCAAGAATCAACTAGCAAGGAAGAAAAAAAACATAACTTCAAGATTTTCAACACATAGAGAGGAAACTTGTTATTATTGCAATACCTACAAGCATATGTTCCTCTCTCATAATATTTTTTAGTAGCATCATGAAGAAATTCAACAATATAACCATCACATAAAGCATTATTTTCATGACACAAAAGTATAGAAAACTTATCACTCTCCACATAAGCAAATTTCTTCTCATCAATAGTAGCGGGAGCAAACTCAAGAAAATAACTATCATGAGAGTGAAAATTAAAATCATCATGACAAGATTCATGGTTATCATTATTCTTTATAGCATACATGCCATCACCATAATCATCATAGGTAGCAACTTTGTTACCATAGTCAATTGAAACCTCTTCCAAAATAGTGGATTCATCATTAAATAAAGTGACCTCTCCAAACCCACTTTCACCAATATAATCATTGTAAATAGGAGGCATGCAAACATTATAACAAATTTGCACATCAAATCTTGGGGGACTAAAAATATCATTTTCATCAAACATAGAATCCCCAAGCTTATGGCTTTGCATATCATTTGCGTCATGGATATTTAAAGAATTCATACTAACAACATTGCAATCATGATCATCATTGAAATATTTTGTGCCAAACATTTTATTGACTTCTTCTACTAACAATTGAGATTCTAAACATCATTTTCAAGAAAGATATTATAAAGATGATCAATAATATGATGCAACCTCAATTCCATTTTTTGTAGTTTTCTTTTATAAACCAAACTAGTGATAAAACAAGAACCTAAAAGATCCGATTGCAAGATCTAAAGATATACCTTCAAGCACTCACCACCCCGACAACGGCACTAGAAAAGAGCTTGATGTCAACTATGCAACTTTATTCTTGTAGACTCATGTTGGGCCTCTAGGTGCAAAGTTTTGTAGGACAGTAGCAATTTCCCCTCAAGTGGATGACCTAAGGTTTATCAATCCGTGGGAGGCGTAGGATGAAGATGGTCTCTCTCAAGCGACCCTGCAACCAAATACAAGAATTCTCTTGTGTCCCCAACACACCCAATACAATCGTAAATTGTATAGGTGCACTAGTTTGGCGAAGAGATGGTGATAAAAGTGTAATATTGATGGTAGAAATATATTTTTATAATATGAATAAATAAAAACAATAAGGTAGCAAATAGTAAACGGGCACAAAAACGGTATTGCAATGCTTAAAAACAAGGCCTACGGTCTGTACTTTCACTAGTGCAATCTCTCAACAGTGCTAATATAATTTAAATACATTATAACCGAGCACTTTTCCTACCCTCTCAGACCATTAGAATTTGTATCTGTTGGATATTTAGTTCTAGGCTTTCTTGGCCGTTTATTGCCTCTTAATCGTAGCTAAATCGCGTGTACAGACTTCTTCACAGCGTAATGATCGCTAACCCTATCGGGCTGCTACTCTGGTGTTTTTTGGGCATCTCACGTTCAATTGGGCCTGCTGGGCCAGTAGTATGATCCCGTGCAAAGCAAAAGTGGAGAACCCTAAAAAAGGGATGCTCACAGCCCTTATCTCTCATTCGCTCGCAGCCTCGCGTGGCAGCGCATCGCCATGGTTGACCGACCGATGTGGGGGTTTGGACTACAATGGCGTTGGTGCACTCGATGCGCACAGATGCAAGGGGTATCGCCTCCTCGGTCTGTTCGGTTGCATGAATGCAACGGACAACGCATCGCTGGTCCAGTCGGTTGCACGAACGCGAGCGGCACAACGGGATGCGATGTGGCAGCGAACAGTCATGAGAATCGCCAAGGATGCTTGATTGTAAGGTTAATTGGCCATTAAAGCCAATCGATGCTCCGGGCACGTCAGCTACAATGGTGATTCATATTTTCCATTCAATTCATGCATGCGAGCCCATATATTCCCAACCTTGCCGCTTCTCCTTCCCACCACTGGTCGCTTTTGCAAACCATTCTCCAACACAGAGCGACCTTTGATGCTTAGGTCTCCAGCTTACAATTCTCCCTGTTTGCTGCAAATACTCTTCACCCAATTCTTCCTCTATTTTCAGTAATATAGTACTATTCTTTGCTTTAAAAACCACAGGTTCCACACGGTCACAGATGATGCGCTGGTTCCAATTCTCTATCCACATATACGGATGTGTTCTCTGTCTAATTCATAATCTCAAATGATTGCAGCTTCTATACAAGAAGGAATTCCAACTACGTACTGCTTGATTTCTTTCTTTCTTCCAACTAAATCTGCTAGCATCCAATGGCTAATGGACAGATCAGTATATTTTCTCTTGTGCCTCCTTTGATTATGCCTCATCTCACTATCTGTGTATTTTACTATGTACCTTTCATTCATATGATATGTTTCACTATATGATTGTTTGAAATAATCAAAGTACCGCCTACTGTTCATGCCTTATGTAGCAAGTGAAAAATGCGCAAAATAAAGACAAATTTTGTACAAGGCACTGAGGGATCAAATGAAAATATTGTGCTTCACAGATCAAATCGAAAAAGAATTCATACAAGGCACTGATGCTTCGACTTCACAATCTGCATAATCTGAAAGTAATATGCTTCCCAAATCCAAATGAGTAAAACACCATGATCGTTCTTTTGATTTCCCCCTATACATACAAACAAAGAACACACAAAAAAAATGGCACGCACACATTTGGCACAGGAAACAAGCAAAAGTTGTTAAGTTTGGGCCATTGTGTGATGCCAGTGGACAACCACAATTGCCTATAGTAGAAGAGTACGTAGATGCCCTGAAAGGTAGTATACTAGCTTCTTATGTATTCCTAATACAACAAAAACAACTAAAATAGTCATAACTTGTGCTCCTTTTATTTAAGTAGAAACATATCGCAACCGTTCACACCTAGGTGGGCCGCTATAGACGCCAACATTGTGGTACATCCTTCCGGTGGGATGAACTGGTAGAGAGAGAATCTAGCTGGACAAAACGCCATGTTATATCAATCACTGTTGAAGTGGAGGTCGTATCCAGATTTCTGAATTCCTACCTCCACCAAAATATCTTGCACAGCTTATGTGTTTTGATGGTGGTCATGGGAGTAGAGAATTTATGAACCACATAAGGCAGTATAATTGCACGAGGAGTAATTGAGCGCGAGCTCAAGTGAGCTCGATATCCATGATGTTGGAAAGCGCATCTGGATCTGGGCCATTTCTTTATACTGGCGTCAGTGGACTGCTATAAAATGCGAACGGTGGAGAAATACAAAGGCGGCAGTGGTGGGTGGTAGGCTAGATTTGACGGGCAGGCGGACGTCCGTTCATCGTCGGCGAGGCGAGCTGTGGATCAGAATCGGCGTACATGTCTGATCCGTGGCCCCGGGAAGTTTGCTTGTCTTCTCCGTAGATTGCTGCATAGAGAGAAGGACCACCGACGGAGGCGCAGGTGACCTTCACCTCGCCGGCCCTCCCACCCCTCCTTGTACTCCAGCTTCTGCAACCCCTCTCTGCCGCCACTGATTCATCTTCTCCCATGGCCGCCACGGCCCTTCTCCGCCCGTCCTATCCCCTCCTGCCATGGCGGCCATGGCCCTCCTCTGCTACCCAATCTAGCTCCCCGCCGCCGCTCTTCCCCCTCCTCCCAGCTCCGCCGTCCCATCCCTTCCTCCTCTGTCGGTCCCGTCCTCCCATGCTGTTGGATCCCCTCCTCCTCTACCACCAGATCACCATATCCTTTGTCCGTCTCCATCTCCTCTGTCGCCAGTTCCTCTAACCATATTTCTATTTTGTATATGTTGTATTGAATATAATTCTAAAATTTACATGATTTGTGTCATGGATGATTTATGGTTAGCATATTTGCCTGAACATACATGATTTGACATGATGCCTTTTTTCTTGATTATATGTCATCCATCTCTAGAACATTTGGTATTTTTAATTGCAATATAATCACTCAATTATTGTCACATATTATACAAATTTTGTTTTTTTGCGTGTAGACCAAAGTATTATCTTCATAATCATGATATTATGAAAAATTATTTTTGGATGAATTACGTTTGCAGTTACTAATCCAGTGATTTGCAGTCAGTAAGCAGAATTATGCTTACTGAATCTAGCCAGTTCATCGAAGAAAATACTACTTACCGAATTCAGGCAGTTCATATGTGAATTGGCTGCGTTTGTAGGCTGAGGATAGATGCTGCTGCACCGAGCAGAACACCCTGCCCAAATTGCATCAATGCGTTTGAGAAGGCTCTTAAGAGTTATGCTGACAACCCAGCTGAGAATGTGATCACACTAGTTCTTGGCACTACTTTCGAATTTTTGGACGAGGCGTACGACTTACAATTTGTAATCGGTGGTCCTGTCTGATCCGTGGATCAGGTAGTTCGCTTTCTGTGTGTTGGTTGCAGAACCGAATTGCATGCAGGACCGAGTCTTCTCGCCTAGGTGTAGGTTATTTGGAAGCTAAGCACTGCGGGATAGAGGCAAGGAGCGTCGGTGGTGAGGCACCATGGAGTTTCTGATGCAGCCGATTGACAGGTCCGTGGACCTTTGATTTCCCTGCGATGCCATTCCCATTTTAGGCCTTTGTCTTAGCTGATGCAGGGGATTGATTTTTTCCTAGTTTTAGATCTGCTCTGCTTGAGGAAGTAGGTAAGAGTTTGGTGCCGGCACCTGTGGCTTAGCATCGAACGGAGGTGGCGCAACAGGGCGGAGGGCGATGTGGCTTAGCATCAAATGGTGGACAGTGACGAAGCACAAATCTTCTCGATGAAGGAGGCGATGGCTGAGGAAGGGAGAGATTGCCTCGACTTCAGAGCTATCAATGGGGAAGCTGAATCCCTAAGTGCCGGGGTGTAACAAGAGGTTAGTAAGGGCAATTTAGGAAGCATCATGCGTGAAGAAATCCTAGCAAGTGCTGATTGGTCTCTGCATTCAGAAAAAGCATGCTATACTGTGCTTGCAGGCTGATTGATCTCTGCATTCAGAAAATCCATGCTATATGTGCCTGTTTTTGCAGGCTGATTGCTCTCTCTATTCAGAAAATTCATGCTATATGTGCCTGTGTTTGGAGGCTGATTGCTCTCTGCATTTTGAAAATTTATGCTACTTGTGACTGTGTTTGCAGGCTATTGCTCCGTGTATTCAGAAAATTTATGCAATGTATGCCTGTGCTTGCAGGCTTAGGATTGGTGCTGCTGCACCATGCAGAACACCATGCCCAAATCGAATCAGTGTGTTCGAGAAGGCAGCCAGGTGTTGCGGAGAGAACCCAGCTGAAAACGTGATCACACCAGTTTTTGGTACTACTTTTGACTCTCTGGGTGAAGCATACGAGGTGATTTCTATGAGGGGTAACCGAGGTGAGCTGCTAGATTTCATGATCGAGGTGCTGCCATTCTGAAGTAAGATGAGGTGTGAGATATGCATTATATATGAAGTACATGTGCGTTTGCTGTGAAAGTATTTTGTTGTGCGGAACAAACTGGCGGGAAAGTTTAGCTACCATCCCCTTTGTTGTGGTCTGGTAGTGGTTTCCTGGGGTTTCCATTGTTACCCAGGTACCATATCGCACTGGACGGAAATGTTAGCTGCCATCCCACTTGTTGTGATGTGGTGGTGATTTCCCAGGATTCCCAGTGTTAGCCATGGGCATGTATTTTGAGTAACTGATGTGTGTTTAGGCTCGCATCCAGAAAGCAGAAATATCTGTCATATAAGTAGTTGTGTTCGGACCAGCACATGGATATATTAAGTTTGGATGTATGGTTATGTGTGAGAATGAGTATGGAACCTGAAGCTATATGTGTTAAATGCCTGACTGTGATTTTCTTGCAGTTGATGTTCATATTTGTTATGATTCAGCTTTGGGCAGTTGTGTGTATGCATGTGCAGTTTCTAGCCTTTATATGAGACCAAAAAATCAGTAAAGGAGTTGGAGTTTGAAAAATTACAAACTGTCAAACATGGTTGAATGGTACTTTAGATTGTTCAAATTCAAATTTACGTAATATTCCTCACATGAGTGTACGTCGAATTAGGTACTGAGAAATTTGAAAGCATTGTTATTATAGAACTAGCATGCATGGATGTGTGCACATATTTGTTAGATTGATTAAACATGGCCCGTGTTTAAAAAAACTGAACTATTTGTACTAACATCAATCAGGATCCTGCATGAGCCCTTGCCTTGTTACACACATGAATTAGCAGAAATTGTCGCCAACAGTTGCTTACATGTAGATCAAGGGAAACAAGTTTTAGCCTTTAGCCTGAGGATTGTTATCCCTTGACAAGTATACCGTAGTTATACTTGGGCCTATACGCTTCGCTTCGGGAATCTCGAGAGGGATCGACGGGATGGATATCGTGCGCATCTGTGCTCAAGCACAGAATGGCACTTTCGTGTATAATTGTCTATCTAATTTCACTTCTTTTGGAGCACATGTAGACAAATGTATCAGCGATTGTAAAGGTCCATATGTTTCCCGAATAAGTGGTCAAGTGCACCACAAGATGGGTACATTAGTTCCACATGACACTAGCAAGAAGCCATTAAAATTCTCTAGACCAAAACTTGTAACCTAAAATTTAGTCCATGTCCACTTACTATTTATTTACAAACTTTTCTATGGATTACAGGACCTGAACTGGAGGCAACAAATCAACTTCCACAAAGAAGAAGATGAACTTATCATAAAAAGAGCTTCAATCAGCGTATTTCAAAGGCAAATAAAGGAATGAAAACCGTCCGCATACATCCATCTTTTGAAGTTACTTTTTTCATTAATAAATATATCGCCTATGTGAGAATGCTACTATGTCTCGGTAGTATGTTTTGCAAAAACTATTCCTCTTTTGTGCACTGAATAATGAAACAACTTATGCATTTCTATACGTATGGTTATCATACCTCTAAATAATGTTTGTTTACATATCTCTACCTTTTCTATTCCTATAATAAAATGCATCTCTTAGATCTTTTACTATTCTTCCAAGAATGTTTAAATCTCAATGCTATAATATCTCATTCTATTAGCATAACAAAATGCATTTTTTTCCAGTTTCTAGTTAAACTCACTCATGACATGCAAAAACTAACGTCTTTTGTGCCCACCCCTAATTTTCTTATGCAAAATCAGGATTCTTACCCTAAATTCAGCAGTCGAAGCACACCTTTTGTGCCCACCCCTAATTTTCTTTTCAAGTGTCACCCCTAATTTTTTCAGGGTGGAGCTTATAATTCCTCTCCTGTATCATTGGTTCTCCTCTTTTTTCTTCCCTACTAGGCTAAGGCATATACAACATCAGTAAACGCAAACGACTATATTCATGAGTTACAAAAAAATATATTATTAGTTACATATGCGTGGTGCCAAATGATAACTGAATACTTATAAATGTCACAATATTAAACACCATATAATGGTTAATACTTAATAGCTTGGCCTCTAACACACCATTCTTCCATAAATGTAGAACAATTTCAGCACAGGTTAAAGTATCAACTAATTCCTGCCAACAGGTACCTATGTTCTCAGTTTATGTTTGTTGCATGGCTTCTTCATCTTTGACATATTTCCATACCCTTATTTCAGATGGATAATACTACCATGGAACACATTCCAGGGAATGCTGAAGTATGGCACAAGGCCCATTCAGAGACCATATTTACAATTTTTTTAGACAACCATACTTTCAGATAAATCGTTAAAACAACGCGACACAAGGCCCAGTCGAAGACCATATTTCTAGATAAATTGAAAAAAGCGAGTCCAAGAACGAATTAATAGCCCAATATCTTTGGCTTGTTTAATCCTCCGGACATTTCATGTATAACTTTGATTGCCTCAAAAAATGCATACCTTTGATTTTTAATATTCAATAAAGGACGAACCTGCACAATTTAAAATAAAATCAGAAACTAAAATTATAATACAAAATTACTGAACAACGTGTCTACATATATTCGTATCAATGCCTACCATTAAATTGCACAAATCGACGGGTGCAGCAATGCGCACCGGCATGGTCTAGTTGGATCATATAACCGCCCCTCAACGTGCAATGAAGAATCACTCCAAAGTTCCTATCTAGCGGAGAACATAAGGCGAAATTGCTTGTAGGGTATGAAACTACCTCAAAACTATTCTTTCCGATCAATCTATCCCAGAGTTCGTACTAAAATAGCACGAAGCTATTCTTTCTGATCGATCTAACCAAGAGTTCGTAGTGAAATAACACCAAAGCAACACTACAAAAAAGACACATCCAGGACATTTTGGGCCGAACGAATTTTTTCTGTCATACTTATGACACTTCTATGATGATAATTGTGACAAAACCCGATATCATCATAGATTTGGTGGGGTCCTACTTCTATGACAAAAAATCATGACAAAAAATGGGCTTTTCGTCCTGGGCGGGCCGGAGACGCAACTGCATGACATTCTTTGGGCCGTCCATGACGGAAAAAACCGTGGTAGAAGCGAGGGTGAGGAAAATATCGGGGTGTTCCCGGTTACCGTGGGTGGTCGGGGCCGAGCGATGCGCGTTTATCTCATACACGCACACGCGTGGGTGCGAGGCTTGGGCTCTAACTGAACCCGAGTGAGGCGTTGGGCTCTAACTGAAACCGAGCGATTGCACTGCAGGCTACGCGTTACTGAACCCGAGTGATCTATCGATGGCTGTTAACTCAACCCGATCGAGCAATTCCTTCGCTACTGCAGCTAACTGAAGCCGATCGATGCTGCCTTTGGATGAACAGTGAGCATGCTGGGGGGGTTGGATAAACAGTTCCCGATGGGGGTGGATGAATAGGACCCCATGGTGTTGCCTCTGGATGAACAGGACCCCGATCAATCGAGCCGGTTGGGGCTGGATGAACAGGACCCCGTGGAGGGCAGGATGAACAGGACCACCCCGTGGAGGGCAGGATGAACAGTAGACGCTGGAGGGCTGCCTGAATAGTAGCCCATGGAGGGGTGGTTGAACAATAGCCCATGGAGAGGGCTGGTTGAACAGTAGCCGGTGGAGTAGCGTGTGGTGGAGGCTGGATGAACAGGAGCCCGTGGATGAACAGTCGCAGGTGGAGGCTGGAGGAGGTCGATGGTGGATGAACAGTAGCCCGTGGAGGCTGGAGGGGGTCGACGGTGGAGATGAACAGTATCCCGTGATGTCCCGCTTTGCGGTACGCCACACCCCTCCCGATGAACAGGACCCCCATTTCGACCGTAGCGCTCCAACACAAGTCTGCTTCCTCCATTTTGCGGTACGCCACACCCCTCCCGATAAATAGGGCCCCGTTTCGACTGTAGGAGGTCCATTTCCTCCGTTTTACGGTACGCCAGACCCCTTCCGACGAACAGGATCCCATTTCAAACATGGCCGGTCGAACACAAGGCCGTTTCCTCTGTTCTGTGGTACGCCAGGCCTCGTTTCCATCGGCTGTTCCGTCCAAGCCCTCCCGATGAACACGACGACACATTCCGTTCCGACCTAGCCGGTTGGCTCCCTATGAACACGACGACGACGCTGTTTCTCCGTTCCAACCCAGCCATGTACACGAGCCCTGGCCGTACGTATTTGCGAGTAGGCATTTGAGACCCTGCCCGTATGTACATACGTGGCTGTATTTTCTTTCTTGCACATTGTCCGCTGTACGTACGTGTGCATGCTACGTGCGCGCCTCTACATCGACCAGTATGTACGTGCACATTCGCGACCAGAATGACAACGCTACGTACGCTTCGACCAGGTGGGTCCCGACTGTCAGGCACTTCCTTGCATGCGAAGATGTAGCTGGTGGGTCCCAGCAGTCAGGGGGAAACTTTTTTTCACGAAATACGATGGCCCGTGATATGTCTCCAACGTATCTATAATTTTTTATAGTTCCATGCTATATTATATTCTGTTTTGGACATTATTGGGCTTTATTATACACTTCTATATTATTTTTGGGACTAACCTATTAACCGGAGGCCCAACCCAGAATTGCTGTTTTTTTGCCTATTTCAGAGTTTCGCAGAAAAAGAATTTCAAACAGAGTCCAAATAGAATGAAACCTTCGGGAACGTGATTTTTGGAATGAACGTGATCCAAAGGACTTGGACCCTACGTCAAGACATCAACCAGGAAGGCACGAGGTAGGGGGCGCGCCCTCCACCCTCGTGGGGCCCATGTTGCTCCACCGACGTACTTCTTCCTCCTATATGTACCTACATACCCTCAAACTACCAGATACGGAGCCAAAAACCTAATTCCACCGCCGCAACCTTCTGTACCCGTGAGATCCCATCTTGGGGCCTTTTCCGGAGCTCCGTCGGAGGGGGCATCGATCACGGAGGGCTTCTACATCAACACCATAGCCTCTCCGATGATGTGTGAGTAGTTTACTTCAGACCTTCAGTTCCATAGTTATTAGCTAGATGGCTTCTTCTCTCTTTTTGGATCTCAATACAATGCTCTCCCCCTCTCTTGTGGAGATCTATTCGACATAATCTTCTTTTGCGGTGTGTTTGTTGAGACCGATGAATTGTGGGTTTATGATCAAGTTTATCTATGAATAATATTTGAATCTTCTCTAAATTCTTTTATGTATGATTGGTTATCTTTGCAAGTCTCTTCAAATTATCAGTTTGGTTTGGCCTACTAGATTGATCTTTCTTGCAATGGGAGAAGTGCTTAGCTTTGGGTTCAATCTTGCGGTGTCCTTTCCCAATGACAGTAGGGGCAGCAAGTCACGTATTGTATTGTTGCCATCGAGGATAACAAGATGGGGTTTATATCATATTGCATGAGTTTATCTCTCTACATCATGTCATCTTACTTAAAGCGTTACTATGTTCTTTTGAACTTAATACTCTAGATGCATGCTGGATAGCGTTCGATGTGTGGAGTAATAGTAGTAGATGCAGGCAGGAGTCGGTTTACTTGTCTCGGACGTGATGCCTATATACATGATCATACCTAGATATTCTCATAAGTATGCTCAATTCTGTCAATTGCTCAACAGTAATTTGTTTACCCACCGTAATACTTATGCTCTCGAGAGAAGCCACTACTGAAACCTATGGCCACCGAGTCTATTTTCCATCATATTAATCTCTCATCAACAAGCTATTTCTTTTTCCGTTTTTATTTTGCTTTATTTACTTTGCATGTTTATCATAAAAATACCAAAAATATTATCTTATCATATCTATCAGATCTCACTTTCGTAAGTGACCGTGAAGGGATTGACAACCCCTTTATTGTGTTGGTTGCGAGAATTTTATTTGTTTGTGTAGGTGCGAGGTACTCGTGCGTGGCCTCCTACTGGATTGATACCTTGGTTCTCAAAAACTGAGGGAAATACTTACGCTACTTTGCTGCATCACCCTTTCCTCTTCAAGGGAAAACCAACACAGTGCTCAAGAGGTAGCAAGAAGGATTTCTGGCGCCTTTGATGGGGAGTCTACGCAAAAGTCAACATACCAAGTACCCATCACAAACCCTTATCTCCCGCATTACATTATTTGCCATTTGCCTCTTGTTTTCCTCTCCCCCATTTCACCCTTGCCGTTTTATTTGCCCTCTCTCTCCATCCTCCTTCTCTTTCCCTATTTGCCTCTTTTTGCCCGTTTCATGTTTGCTTGTGTGTTGGATTGCTTGCCTGTCACGATGGCTCAAGATAAAACCAAATTGTGTGGTTTACTAATACCAACAACAATGATTTTATTAGCACTCCGATTGCTCCTCTTACCGATGCTGAATATTTTGAAATTAATATTGCTTTACTGAATCTTGTCACGAAAGATCCATTTTCCGGCCTTCCTTGTGAAGATGTCGCTACCCATCTAAACAACTTTGTTGATTTGTGTGATATACAACAGAAGAAAGATGTGGATAATGATATTGTTAAATTGAAGCTATTCCCGTTTTCGCTTAGAGATAGTGCTAAAGCTTGGTTTTCATATTTGCCTAAAAATAGTATTGATTCATGGAATAAGTGCAAAGATGATTTTATCTCTAAGTATTTTCCTCCCGTGTCACATCCTAGCTAGTTTATGCATTAGAGTGTTGCATCATGTTTACTTTTCCAGAAACTTGAAATGGGGATGACAGAACCCCCAGCACCCCCCTGAAAACAACTAGGGTTTACTAAAATCATTTTCAATGAACCTGAAATGCGCTTCTAAAAAGTCCACCCTTTTTGTCTTGGGTTAGAACCTCTGAAAAAATGGGTTCACAATTTTCTAGGTCATCACAAGATCATTGAATTAAATGCTAGTAAATATTTTAAATGTCCAAATAATACCAAACTAAAATGTTCCATTTTGGATATGTTCCATACAGTGAGCATGCACAGTTTGGTGAATTTTGGAAATGCCTAGGTATTTTTAGAAATGCCACAAAATTGTAGAAATAACAGAATACAGAAAATAAAGGAAAAACCACTTACCTGGCTGCAACCGACTACCCAGCCCACCTGGCGGCCCAACACTGTGCTGGCCCGTGCAAGCCAGCTGCTTCTTCCCCGCCAGGCAGGTAGGGAGGTGACGCCGGCGTGCGCGAGCTCGCCACGGTGCCACCTGCTTACCGTTTTGCCTCTGGACGATATCCACGTCGCCTCCCCGAACCCCTGGACACATCCACACGCCCCCTGCCTCTCTCCCTTGCCCTCTCCCGCCATGGCCGCCGCACCTGCCGCCGCACCACCGACGTAGCTGCGCTCTCCGTCGTCCCCGCGCCACGCCATCATGTCTAGAAGCTCCGCCGCCCTCCTCTCCTTTGACCAGGCCGAGCCCCGAGCGCTTGCTTGCCCCGAAACCGCTGCAACGACCTCGCCCGACTCCGCCACCGTCGGAGACCCCTTTCGCCATCCCTGCCACACCAGCTTGTCCCCGACCTCGCCGTCTGCTCCGTCGTGATCGCCGTGAGCTTAGCCACCTCCCCATCCTTCCTGTTCTCTCTCTCGAGCACCGTAGCGACCGCACAAAGCATCACTGCACGCGCCACCGCCGAGCTCATCGCCGACGACGCTCCGGCCACCCAACGGCCACACCACCTTGTCCACTACACTCACCGCATCACCATGAACCTGTAGCACCACCGCACGCCCCTTTCCGTGCCCCCTAGCGACGGGCCCGAGCTCGCACGAGCTCCGGCCACCGCCACACCCATCGTCGGTGTTGTTTCCGGCGACCCCGAGCCCAACCACCACCACCACTCGACACGGCTCACTCCCCGCAACATGTAGATGTGATCCGCCGTCGTTTTGGTCCCCGGAGCACGAAACCTGCATCGCCCTGCCGCGTCTGGCCTCGCCGGCGGCTAAACGCCGGCGAGTTTGACCCCGCTGACCCAGTTTGACCTCGGGTGGGCCCAGTTTGACCCCCTGGGTCTATGACAAGTGGGGCCCGCCCTGCTAATTAACACAGGTTTAGCGCTAACTAAATTTAGTTAGTTTAACTAACTACTGACAGACGAGACCCATTGGTCAGTTTGACCTGGACCGGCTCCATTGACCGCTGACGTCACCATGATGCACTGCTGACGTAATAAGTATTTTCTGGATTTACTTTTATACAGGAAATTCCAGAAAATACTACAAACTTCAAAAATTCATAGAAATTAATCTGTAACTCCAAATGCAAAGATTTATATATGAAAAATGATCAGAAAAATCCAATCTTTCCATCTGCAATGGTTTCATGCATGTCAGAACAATCTAACCTTGTTGTTTAAGTGAAACAAACTAATGCACTTATATGACTTAATATCATGAGTTTTCATTTGAATCCTTGAATCAAATGGACTCAAACCAAGCTGTTTTACAATGCATTAGCGAAGACACACCATATTGCCATGTCATAGCATGCATCATCTTGTTGCTTATTGCCATGTGATGATTGTGTTCTGTGGTGTCTTTCATGGTAGGTTCTGCCTCCGAGGATACCTTCGATTATCCGACTGAAGGGTAGTACCCTACTACTACTCCATCAGGCAAGCATCCCCATTGATCATATCGATACAATCCCATGTTCTCGCTCCTGCTCACATTTACTGCATTTAAGACAATAACGTTTCAAACTGTTGTGTGCTGCAGTAGTTGAACCCTTTTCCTCTGCATGACCTGTCATTGCCACAGTAACTAGATGAAACCCACTAGCATGTGTAGGAGTTGATTGAGCCATGTCTGTGTTTCCTACCTTGCTATGCCTGCTATGCTTAGAGTTGTGTCAGGTCTGGTTCATCTGGGTGATGGGCTAGAGTGAAATGAATATGTCGGTAATGCAAGTGATGTGTTGAACACAATTTGGTAAAGGTATCGATGAGAGGCCATGTAGGAGTACATGGTGGGTTGTTTCATTGGAACCGTCCTTAAGCACCGAGATCTGTATGTGTGATTTAAGAACCAGCTACTACCTGATAACCCACAAGTATAGGGGATCGCAATAGTTTTCGAGGGTAGAGTATTCAACCCAAATTTATTGATTTGACACAAGGGGAGCCAAAGAATATTCTCAAGTATTAGCAGCTGAGTTGTCAATTGAACCACACCTGGAAACTTAATATCTACAGCAAAGTATTTAGTAGCAAAGTAATATGATAGTAGTGATAACGGTAGCAAAAGGTAACAGTAGTAAAAGCAATGTTTTTGGTATTTTGTAGTGATGATAGCAATAGCAACGGAAAAGTAAATAAGCGAAGAACAATATATGAAAAGCTCATAGGCAATGGATCGGTGATAGAGAATTATGCCGGATGCGGTTCATCATGTAACAATCATAACCTAGGGTGACACAAAACTAGCTCCAGCTCATTGATATAATGTAGGCAAGTATTCCGAACATAGTCATACATGCTTATGGAAAAGAACTTGCATGACATCTTTTGTCCTACCCTCCCGTGGCAGCGGGGTCCTTACAGAAACTAAGGGATATTAAGGCCTCCTTTTAATAGAGAATGGGAACACAGCATTAACACATAGTGAATACATGAACTCCTCAAACTACAGTCATCACCGGTAAGTATCCCGATTATTGTCAGTTCAGGGTTAACGGATCATAACACATAATAGGTGACTATAGACTTGCAAGATAGGATCAAGAACACTCATATATTGATGAAAACATAATCGTTCAGATCTGAAATGATGGCACTCGGGCCCTAGTGACAAGCATTAAGCATAGCAAAGTCATAGCAACATCAATCTCAGAACATAGTGGACACTAGGGATCAAACCCTAACAAAACTAACTCGATTACATGATAGATCCCATCCAACCCATCACCGTCCAGCAAGCCTACGATGGAATTACTCACGCACGATGGTGAGCATCATGAAATTGGTGATGGAGGATGGTTGATGATGACGATGGCGACGGCTTCCCCTCTCCGGAGCTCCGAACGGACTCTAGATCAGCCCTCCTGAGAGGTTTTAGGGCTTGGTGGCGGCTCTGTATCGTAAAACGCAACGATTTCTTCTCGCTGATTTTTTTTTCTCCCCTGAAACTCAATATATGGAGGTGGAGTTGGAGTCGGAGAGGCAACAGGGGGCCTACGAGGTAGGGGGGCGCGCCCCCCACCCTCATGGAGAGACGGTGGGCCCCCTGGCCTTCATCTTTGGCAGGTATTTTTCTTATTTTCTGAAAAGTGGCTCCGTGAAGTTTCAAGTCATTCCGAGAACGTTTGCTCCTGCACATAAATAACACCATGGTAATTCTGCTGAAAACAGCGTCAGTCCGGGTTAGTTCCATTCAAATCATGCAAGTTAGAGTCCAAAACAACGACAAAAGTGTTGGGAAAAGTAGATACGTTGGAGACGTATCAACTCCCCCAAGCTTAAACCTTTGTTTGTCCTCAAGCAATTCAGTTGACAAACTGAAAGTGATAAATAATAACTTTTACAAACTCTGTTTGCTCTTGTTGTTGTAAATATGTAAAGCCAGCATTCAAGTTTTCAGCAAAGATTATAACTAACCACCATTCACAATAACACATAGGTCTCAAGTTTACTCATATCGATAGCATAATCAACTAGCGAGCCATAATAATAAATCTAGGATTACAACACTTTCTCAAAACAATCATAATATGATATAACAAGGTGGTATCTCGCTAGCCCTTTCTGAGACGGCAAAACATAAATGCAGAGCACCTTTAAAGACCAAGGACTGACTAGACATTGTAATTCATGGTAAAAGAGATCTAGTCAAGTCATACTCAATGTAAACTAACAGTAATGAATGCAAATGACAGCGGTGCTCTCCAACTGGTGCTTTTTAATAAGAGGATGATGACTCAGCATAAAAGTAAATAGATAGGCCCTTCGCAGAGGGAAGCATGGATTTGTAGAGGTGCCAGAGAAAGGTTTTGAAATAGAGGTGAATAATATTTTGAGCGGTATACTTTCATTGTCAACATAACAACCAAAAGATGGCGATATCTTCCATGCTACACACATTATAGGCGGTTCCCCAATAGAATGGTAAAAGTTTATACTTCCCCTTCCACCAACAAGCATCAATCCATGGCTTGCTCGAAACAACGAGTGCCTGCAACTAACAAGAGTCCCAGGGGGAGTTTTGTTTGCAATTATTTTGATTTTGTTTGCATAAAGCATGGGACTGGGCATCCCGGTGACCAGCCATTTATCTCGTGAGTGAGGAGCGGAGTTCACTCCTCTTGAGAATAACCCGCCTAACATGGAATATACAGACAACCCTAGTTGATACATGAGCTATTCGAGCATACAAAACAGGATATTTATTTGAAGGTTTAGAGTTTGGCACATACAAATTTACTTGGAACGGCAGGTAGATACCGTATATAGGTAGGTATAGTGGACTCATGTGGAATAACTTTGGGGTGTAAGGAGTTTGGATGCACGAGCAGTATTCCCGCTTAGTACAGGTGAAGGCTAGCAAAAGACTGGGAAGCGACCAGCTAGAGAGCGACAACAGTCATGAACATGCATTAAAATTAATCAACACCGAATGCAAGCATGAGTAGGATATAATCCACCATGAACATAAATATCGTGAAGGCTATGTTGATTTTGTTTCAACTACATGCGTGAACATGTGCCAAGTCAAGTCATTTAAATCATTCAGAGGAGGATACCACACTATCATACCACATCATAACCATTTTAATAGCATGTTGGCACGCAAGGTAAACCATTATAACTCATAGCTAATCAAGCATGGCACAAGAAACTATGATCTCTAATTGTCATTGCAAACATGTTTATTCATAATAGGCTGAATCAGGAACGATGAACTAATCATATTTACAAAAACAAAAGAGGTTGACTTCATACCAGCTTTTCTTATCTCAGCCAGTCCATCATATATCATCATAATTGCCTTTCACTTGCACGATCGAATGATGTGAATAATGATAATAGTGCATGTGCATTGGACTAAGCTGGAATCTGCAAGCATTCAATAAACAGGAGAAGACAAGGCAATATGGGCTCTTTTGTCAGATCAACAATAATGCATGTAAGAGCCACTTCAATAATTTAATTATGGTATTCTCCTATCGACCCCCAAAGGAAAGAAAAGAAATAAAACTATTTACATGGGAAAGCTCCCAACAAGCAAAAGAAGAACAGGAAATCTTTTTGGGTTTTATTTTTAATTACTACTACAAGCATGGAAATTAAACTAACTAAAAGTTACAACTATTTTTTGGTTTTTTCTTAAGGTTTATTAATCACAAAAGAAGAAAGCATAAAAAGGATAATAAACTAGCATGGATGATACAATGAAAAAGTATGAGCACCGACATCCAGCAATGAGTGTGTGAACATAAATGTAATGTCGGTGGGAAATACGTACTCCCCCAAGCTTAGGCTTTTGGCCTAAATTGGTCTATGGCCACGGCTGGCCTGGCGGATATCCATAATAATAGTTGGGGTCGTACTGCGATGCAGCGGCTATCGCCTGCTGAGCTGCAGCGTGGCGACGAGCTGCCTCCTCTCTCCTTTCGTACTCATCTGCCTCCTCTTTGGTAATAGTATATCCTCCTCTTGCCTGATAATCAAAGAAGGCAGGAGCAGGGAGAGTAATACGGATAGCACGACGTTTGTCAAAGATTAGTCGATACTGGAGAGGTGATTTGTTCCTCTCGACAAACTGGTGGTGAACCATAGCATTAAAATCTAGATAAGCAGGAGGTAATTCAATATCATCTTCGTGTATGGCTATACCAAGAAAATTAGCTATGCGGGTTGCATAAATTCCACCAAAGAAATCTCCATTAAGTCTATTAAGATGCAACCTATGTGCAACAATGGCTCCCAAATTATATGATTTGTCTCCTAACACAGCACTCCTAAGAATACTAAGATCTAGGACACACATGTGACATGCCTCATCTTTACCATTAATGCATCTACCTATGAAGAGAGCAAAATAATGTATAGCAGGAAAGTGAATGCTCCCTATGGTAGCTTGTGTAATATCTCTAGATTCCCCCACAGTTATTCTAGCAAGAAAATCTCTAAATTCAGATTTGCGAGGATCCCTTATACTACCCCATTGTGGAAGTTTGCAAGCAGTGGTAAAATCCTCTAAGTCCATCGTGTAAGACTTATCATAAAGATCAAACAAGACAGTTGGAGAATTACGTGAAGTTGAAAATTCAAACCTCCTCACAAAGGTACTGGTGAGATAGTGATACTGGTTGCACTTCTCTTCCTCGAAGCTCACAAGATCAGTGTTACACAAATATGCATTAAATTCTTCCTTAATTCCCGCTCGATCCATGAAGTTATCAGAAGGCCATTCATAAGGACGCACTGGAGCGTCTCTTGGTGGCTCTTCGTCAGCATCACGCATTGCAAGCCTGGGTCCTTGCTTCCTTGAAGAACCACCTTGGAACATTTTCCTAAGCATATTTCTTCGTCTGAAAAATTCTGAATTTTTTTAGTAACTTCAAAATAAAGTGAACCAAACTCAATAATATTGATAGCAACTACTCCTACAAGTGCCTAGGGCCTATATCATGCATCAAAACTACTTTTGACTATATAAATTTGACAGGCAAGCTCAAGAACAGGGTCACCTAAGCAACAAAAATTTGCAATGAATAAAGCATATAACAAAAACTAATTGGACCAATGGAGGAGTCACATACCAAGGAACAATCTCCTCAAGCAGTTTTGTGAGAGGTGCTTTGAGCAAGGAGATCGAAAATGGCAGCAAAACGAGATTAGACTCGGGTTTGAGCTGGTTATTCGTGTTTGTGGGAGGAAGATGAAGTGTGTGGGTGCAGGAATAAGTGGAGGAGGGCCACCGTGGGCCCACGAGGCAGGGGGCGCGCCCTAGAGGGGTGGGCGCGCCCTCCACCCTCGTGGGCAGGTGGTTGACCCCCCTGGTGTGTTCTCAATTCCATATATCCTCAAATATTATAGAAAAAAAATCATATTTAAATTTTAGGGCATTTGGAGAACTTTTATTTTCGAGGTATTTTTATATTGCATGGATAATCACATAACAGATAGAAAAATATTTATTTTTATTTTATTTAATATAAATAACAGAAAGTAAAAGTGGGGTACAGAAGGTCGTGCCTTCTAGTTTCATCCATCTCATGATCATCAAAAGGAATCCACTAACAAGGTTGATCAAGTCTTGTTAACGAACTCATTCTAAATAACATGGAACCAAAGAAATTTCGAATAACACTATGTTACCTCAACGGGGATATGCACATCCCCAATAATAAGAATATCATATTTCTTCTTGATAGTAGGAAGAGGAAATTCAAAACCTCCAAATATAATTGATGGAATTTTTCCAATAGAGTTGATACTATGAACTTGAGGTTGTTTCCTCGGAAAGTGTACCGTATGCTCATTACCATTAACATGAAAAGTGACATTGCCTTTAGTGCAATCAATAACAGCCCTGCAGTATTCAAAAAGGGTCTTCCAGAATAATAGACATACTACCGTCCTCGGGAATATCAAGAATAACAAAGTCTGTTAAAATAGTAACATTTGCAACTACAACAGGCACATCCTCACAAATACCAACAGGTATAGCAGTTGATTTATCATCCATTTGCAAAGATATTTCAGTAGGTGTCAACTTATTCAAGTCAAGTCTACGATATAAAGAGAGAGGCATAACACGAACACCGGCTCCAAGATCACATAAAGCAGTTTTAACATAGTTTCCTTTAATAGAGCATGGTATAGTGGGTACACCGGGATCTCCAAGTTTCTTTGGTATTCCACCCTTAAAAGTATAATTAGCAGGCATGGTGAAAATTTCAGCTTCCGATATCTTTCTTTTATTTGTAATAATATCTTTCATGTACTTAGCATAAGGATTGGTTTTGAGCATATCAGTTAATCGCATACGCAAAAAGATAGGTCTAATCATTTCAGCAAAGCGCTCAAAATCCTTTTTCTTGGATGGTTTGGGAGGAGAAGGCATGGGTTTCTGAACCCAAGGCTCTCTTTCTTTACCATGTTTCCTAGCAACAAAGTCTTTCTTATCATAATGTTGATTCTTTGATTGTGGGTTATCAAGATCAATAGCAGGTTCAATTTCTATATCATTATCATTACTAGGTTGAGCATCATCATGAACATTATCATTAACATTATCATTAGTTTCAGGTTCATTACCAGATTGAGTTTCAACATCAGAAATAGAAATATCATTTGGATTCTCGGGTGTTTCAACAATAGGATCACTAGAAGCATGCAAAGTCTTATCATTTTTCTTTTTCTTGTTTTTAGAAGAACTAGGTGCAACTATATTATTTCTCTGAGAATCTTGCTCAATTCTCTTAGGGTGGCCTTCAGGATACAAAGGTTCCTGAGTCATTCTACCAGTTCTAGTAGACACTCTAACAACATTATCATTATCTTTACTATTCAATTCATTGAGCAAATCATTTTGAGCTTTAAGTACTTGTTCTACTTGAGTGGTAACCATAGAAGCATGTTTACTAATAAGTTTAAGTTCACCTTTAACATTGGCCATATAATCTCCTAAGTGTTCAAGCATATTTGCATTGTTTTTCAACTGTATACCAAAATAAGCATTAAAATCTTCTTGCTTAGCCATAAATTTATGAAACTCATCTAAGCATGGGCTAGCAAATTTAGTAAACGGGATTACAACTTTATCATATCTATAGAGAGAATTTACCTTTACTACCCGTGTCGGGTTATCAAGACCATGAGTTTCTTCAATAGGTAAAGGATTAAGATTATATGTTTCTTCAACAGGCGGTAAATTAAGACCATGTATTTCTTCAATAGGAGGTAAATTCTTAACATCTTCAGCTTTAATACCTTTTTCTTTCATAGATTTCTTTGCCTCTTGCATATCTTCAGGACTGAGAAATAGAATACCCCTCTTCTTCGGAGTTGGTTTAGGAATAGGCTCAGGAATTGGCTCCGGAGGTGTCCAATTATTTTCATTTGTCAACATATTATTCAATAGAATTTTAGCTTCATCCGGTGTTCTTTCCCTAAAAACATAACCAACACAACTATCCAGGTAATCTCTGGAGGCATCGGTTAGTCCATTATAAAAGATATCAAGTATTTCATTTTTCTTAAGAGGATGGTCATGCAAAGAATTAAGTAATTGGAGAAGCCTCCCACAAGCTTGTGGGAGACTCTCTTCTTAAATTTGCACAAAATTATATATATATCCCTTAAAGCAGCTTGTTTCTTATGAGCAGGGAAATATTTAGCAAAGAAGTAATAAATCATATCCTGGGGACTACGCACACAACCAGGATCAAGAGAATTAAACCATATCTTAGCATCACCCTTTAATGATAACGGAAATATTTTAAGGATGTAAAAGTAACGAGTTCTCTCATCTTTAGTGAACAGGGTGGCTATATCATTCAATTTAGTAAGATGTGCCACAAAAGTTTCAGATTCATAACCATGAAAAGGATCAGATTCGACCAAAGTAATTATTTCAGGATCAATAGAGAATTCATAATCCTTATCAGTAACAAAGATAGGTGAAGTAGCAAAAGCAGGGTCAGGTTTCATTCTAGCATTTAAAGATTGCTTACTCCATTTAGCTAATAATCTTTTGAGTTCATTTCTATTTTGGCAAGCTAAAATAGCTAAAGAAGCTTCTTGATCAAAGACATAACCCTTAGGAATAATGAGTGATTCTTCATCATCACTTTCATTAGTATCATCAGATTCAATATTTTCAATTTCTCTAGCTCTAGCAAGTTGTTCATCAAGAAAATCACTAAGTGGCATAGTAGTATCAGGCATAGAGGTAGTTTCATCATAAGTATCATGCATAGCAGAAGTGGCATCATCAATAACATGCGACATATCAGAACGAATAGCGGAAGTAGGTGTAGGTGCTGCAAACTTAATCATAACAGAAGGTGAATCAAGTGCAGAGCTAGATGGCAGTTCCTTACCTCCCCTCATAGTTGAGGGATAGATCTTGGTTTTTGGATCTCTCAAGTTCTTCATAATGATAAGCAGATATATATCCCAAGTGACTCAAAGAATAGAGCTATGCTCCCCGGCAACGGCGACAGAAAATAGTCTTGATAACCCACAAGTATAGGGGATCGCAACAGTTTTCGAGGGTAGAGTATTCAACCCAAATTAATTGATTCAACACAAGGGGAGCCAAAGAATATTCTCAAGTATTGGCAGCTAAGTTGTCAATTCAACCACACCTGGAAACTTAATATCTGCAGCAAAGTATTTAGTAGCAAAGTAATATGATACTAGTGATAATGGTAGAAAAAGGTAACAGTAGTAAAAGCAATGTTTTTGGTATTTTGTAGTGATGATAGCAATAGCAACAGAAAAGTAAATAAGCGAAGAACAATATATGAAAAGCTCGTAGGCAATGGATCGGTGATAGAGAATTTTGCCGGATGCGGTTCATCGTGTAACAGTCCTAACCTAGGGTGACACAAAACTAGCTCCTGTTCGTTGATATAATGTAGGCATGTATTCCGGACATAGTCATACGTGCTTATGGAAAAGAACTTGCATGACATCTTTTGTCCTACCCTCCCGTGGCAGCGGGGTCCCTATGGAAACTAAGGGATATTAAGGCCTCCTTTTAATAGAGAACCGGAACAAAGCATTAACACATAGTGAATACATGAACTACTCAAACTACGGTCATCACCGGTAAGTATCCCGATTATTGTCACTTCGGGGTTAACGGATCATAACACATAATAGGTGACTATAGACTTGCAAGATAGGATCAAGAACACTCATATATTGATGAAAACATAATAGGTTCAGATCTGAAATCATGGCACTCAGGCCCTAGTGACAAGCATTAAGCATAGCAAAGTCATAGCAACATCAATCTCAGAACATAGTGGACACTAGGGATCAAACCCTAACAAAACTAACTCGATTACATGATAGATCCCATCCAACCCATCACCGTCTAGCAAGCCTACGATGGAATTACTCACGCACGGCGGTGAGCATCATGAAATTGGTGATGGAGGATGGTTGATGACGACGATGGCGACGGATTCCCCTCTCTGGAGCCCCGAACGGACTCCAGATCAGCCCTCCTGATGAAGATTAGGGCTTGGCGGCAGCTCCGTATTGTAAAACGTGATGATTTCTTCTCTCTGAATTTTCTCTCCCCGAAACTGAATATATGGAGGTGGAGTTGGAGTCAGAGAGGCAACAGGGGGCCCACGAGGTAGGGGGCGCGCCCTAGGGGGGCAGGCGCACCCCCCACCCTCGTGGAGAGATGGTGGGCCCCCTGGCCTTCATCTTTGGCAGGTATTTTTCTTATTTTCTGAAAAGTGGCTCCGTGAAGTTTCAAGTCATTCCAAGAACGTTTGCTCCTGCACATAAATAACACCATGGTAATTCTGCTGAAAACAACGTCAGTCCGGGTTAGTTCCATTCAAATCATGCAAGTTAGAGTCCACAACAAGGGCAAAAGTGTTTGGAAAAGTAGATACGTTGGAGACGTATCACTACCATGCATTGGGCCCGAAACCAATGGACCCTCTCGGCTTCTTAACCACCCTTGCTCTCTGTCCAGGAGTTGTAACTAGTTTCTGGTGTTTATAGGATATGTGTTGGCGGCCATGCGTAGCGCAGACCCTAGGGGTGGGCTATGATGCGGTAGATACACCGTGGCCGGGTATGCCGGGCGCCCGTTTTGCGTCTCGGGACCCTGTACACATCGTTCGGGGCCGTATGTGGAAACCTCGGCCAGACTCCCCGCGGATGGAACCTGGATAGGCGATAGACCTGGACTAGAGACTTGAATATTTAGGTAGGCCGTGGCCGACACCCTCATTGGGCTTCTGCTTGAAGGTTGCCGAGTACATGTCGTGTAAACAACGATAAGTGGTGAGAGCGTGTATGAAGAAGTACACCCAACAAGGTTAACATCATCTATTCGAATAGCCTGTCCGTGGTAAAGGACTACTTGGTTGCCTATATGGTTCATAGACAAGTTAATGGTTACTACTAAAAGACTCAAGATAAGTGTGAGTACCGCGGATGGCCCTCTCGTAGGATGACGAGGGAGGATCCACGGTGGAGTATTGTGATGGTGATTAGTGGACTCGTGTGCGAAAACTATTTTACAAGTGGTGTCTAGTAGGATAGCTTAGCCAAGTGGTGTCTAGTAGTGCTGCAATAACTCCACTACCTTCTTGAGAATGTGCATGTATAGTAGGATCTGTTGGAAGACTTGTTGAGTACATTTGTACTCATGTTGCTTTAATTACTGTTTTCAGACGACAACACCGCCCCCTCCGACGGGTTTTATGTAGATCTCGACGTCGATGAGTGACTTGCCACCCAGGTGGTGATTCCGAGCCATGGAGGGCCCTATGTAGATAGACAGGCTTCGTCAAGCCTTCTTTCTTTCTAGTGTCTGTACTCAGACTAGCTTTCTTCTGCTTGTGCTTGTATGTTTGTATGACTTGAGTGTTGGGCCATGTGACCCCTACCTGTATGAACATGTTATGTATGGCTCTCTAGATCCTTTAAATAAAGTACTTTGAGTTGTAGAGTTTTGTTGTGATGTCATGTTGTATTTACACATATCGAGCATATTGTGTGTATGATTGAAATGCTTGGTATGTGTGGGATCCGACAATCTAGTTGTTTATCCTTGGCAGCCTCTCTTATGGGGAAATGTAGTCTAGTGCTTCCATGAGCCATAGTAGTCCGCTACAGCCCGGTTCACCGGAGTCCTGCTAGCCCAGCACTACTGCTCCGTAACACTTGACTGGCCGGCATGTGTTTCACTTTGTTCCTGTGTCTGTCCCTTCGGGGAAATGTCACGCGGTGACATCCGGAGTCCTGCCTAGCCTGCTACAGCCCGGGTTCCCGGAGTCCTGTTAGCCCAGTGCTACAGCCCGGATTCACACGCTGCTGACCGACATGCTCGATGTTGATTCATGTATGCCTGTCCCCGTAAGTTTGTGCCGCTTTGGGTTCACGACTAGCCATGTTGGCCCGGGTTCTCTGTCATATGGATGCTAGCGGCATTATCATATACGTGAGCCAAAAGGCGCAAACGGTCCCGGGCCATGGTAAGGCGACACCCGTGGGAGTACCGTGCGTGAGGCCGCAAAGGGATATGAGGTGTTACAGGCTAGGTAGGTGTGAATTAGAATCAGGGTCCTGACAGCGTTGGCATCAGAGCCGGACTACCTGTAAGTCTGTTCAGCCAAACTGGTTGATGTCGAGTCTAGAAATGCTTTAGTTATATGTAGGGGAATTGATTGTGGGAGGGACGTAAGGCTCTTTTTACTCATTTACCTTATGCCCTCTGATCTGAGTCATTCTCTTCTCATTCTATGTGGGTTAAGGACTAGGCTCTCCTCTCTCTATCAGGTTCACGTGTTACTAATCTGTTGTAACTTATAGGATTGTTGGTTGCAAACCCAGTTCAGTTTCTACTACTTTTAGTATGTTGTCAGTTGAACCAGAACCTTGATATGATGTTGTTGAGTGGTTTTGCCAACTGTTGTGAATGTCTCAAATCTTTTTCTGAGCATTTATAGTTGTTATGCTGTCCGATTTCTCCTAGAAAATTCTAATGCCTTTGCATTATTTCGTGCTTTCAGATGGCCACCAGTTCCTAGAATCAAGTGGTTCGTCTGACTCGGTGCCTTGATATACCTAGTCACACGGTCATGCTGGTCCGAGTGATGGTCGAGACAGGCTATCGATGGTATCCTGAGTATATCGTCGATGAGCAGTTTCAAGACTTTAATCAGAGCCAATACCTTTGTACAGTCAGGATATACCCTTCCTATCCTGGAGCTACTGAACCCCTCCATTGCTCTTATGAGCTTGGGGTTACCATCGACATGTCCCTGCAGGACGCAGCTTACTCAATGATGACTATCATACGAGCCAGAACCGCCTTGCTACGGAACACTGATTTCCGTTATATGCCAGCATCACTCCCTGGGGCACAAGGGTACTACCAGTCTATGTAATGTGACTCTACACATGAGGATTCACTACTCCGCACCACCGCAGAGATGCTTGAGGACAAGGACCGTGAGAATCGTGCCTTGCAAATGGAGCTCTTCAACTCTCGTTCTGATCACTGGGCCACTCTGACACAGTTTGCACCTGCCGTGCAGGCTGGGTATATGGACATGAAGGACTTGTACCCCGTGCGGTCCGGTCTGCCAAATTGTATGGACTGGCATGATGTAGGAGGCATCACCCCTCCCCGTGGACCCCGTCTACCACCTTTGTTGGACCAAGGCCAGATCCGAGTCCCTATGGACCGCAAGCTCCACAGGACCGACTGTTTCCAAATGATCATGTTCAGCTCCCAGGACATGGTGGTGATCCCTATGAAGATTACTACGGAGACGTCTGAGTTGGTAGTAGCTTCACTAGTATTATAATAGTTCTATTCTCCACAGTCCTGCGTGACTCGTGGGATACGACTTGGTGTGTATGACGTTCCAGAGGTGTAGAAAAATAATGTATAGGAGCTTGGAATGCCTCCGACGAGATGTAACGTCTTTCACCGTAGTTGTACTCTAGCCTGGGCTTGTACTAAAGTATCTACGGTGTGTATGACTGATGGTATATATATGGCAGTTTCTATATTACCATGTCGTGCAAATGAACATCTCAGCATTCCGTGTTATCCATTACATTCCGCACTTCCTTGCCAAGATTGTGCCATCCTTGTCTAAACCGTTGTCTTGTTTTTCCTAGGATGGTCAACACCTGCAGCAACCCTGCTGCCCTGGAGCAGGGTGAAGCCAGTGCAGCTAGGGATGAGAATCTGCCTCAACCGCCTTCTCTGGCCGAAGTTATGCTGGAGGCGGAAAGAAACAAGCGTGAGACTAACCGCTTGCTGTAGTGGATTGAGCAGAATACTGCACGTCATCAGAGAAACGACTTGGTGTCAATCAATGACTTTATCAAGTTGTACCCACCGAAGTTTAATCATTCCGTCGAGCCCCTCGATGCAGATGATTGGCTTCGCAGCATCACCCATAAGCTATGTTCCGCCAACGTAGTAGAAGCTGATAAGGTTACCTACACTGCCTATCACCTCGAGGGCACTGCTAGCCTTTGGTGGGAAAACTTTGAGGCTATGCGCCTGGCTGGCCAAATCACCACTTGGGCTGAATTCAGTGAGGCTTACTGTGAGCATCACATTCCGGAGGGTCTCATGGATCGTAAGCGGGAAGAATTCTGCTATTTCACCCAAGGCAGACTGACAGTGGATGCATACAGCCGTGAGTTTGGAAATCTGGCATGTTATGCTCCTGAAGAGGTATCCACCGATGCCAAGAAGCAGGCAAGGTTCCGCAAGGGACTTAGCCCCGAGCTGCGCCGTGATCTCCGTCGGCACAAGTGCACCTCCTTTCAGAAGCTGGTGAATAAGGCCATCAATGCTGAGACGGGTCAGACTGACTATGACACTCCACGCAAGCACTCCCGTGACTTTGGTTCTTCATCTGGCTCTGGATCTCAGAAGCGCCGGGTGTGGATTCCAAACACAGCTCTACCACCCAGGTTCACTCCGAGGCCATCCTTTGAGGCGCCTCGCCCCAACTAGCAGTTCGCACCGCCTAAGACCTATGGTGGCCCCGCTGCTAATGCTGCTCCACGCCCCAATGTTGTGACATGCTTCAAGTGCGAAGAGCCGGGTCACTACAGTCGAGAGTGTCCCTAGAACAACAATCCCAACCAGTCTAGAAAGTCCGTTGGCCGTGGTAAGCCAGCGGGAAAGGTACTTTATGCCAAGCCAGCCACCACTGCACATGGCCATGTCAACTATGTCTTAGCTGAGGAGACTCATAATGATCCCAACGTCGTGCTTGGTATGCTCCTTGTTAACTGCCATCCGGCATCTGTTCTTTTCGATACTAGAGCATCTCATTCATTTATTTCTGAGAGCTATGCTCGATTGCATAACACGACATTCTGTGACATGCCCACCACCATGGAAATTCAAACCCCTGGCTCTAGATGGCAAACTTCTAGAGTAAGCCATGGGAATGAAATTCTTGTCGATAGACTTGTCTTCTTTGCATCACTAATAGCTCTCAAGTCCTCGGACATAAACATCATCTCGGGTATGGACTGGATGTCAGCCCATTATGCTAAGATTGATTGCTCTACTAGAACTGTTCAACTTACTCATCCATCAGGCAAGACAGTCAATGTTTCGACCCGAGTGTCTGAGCGTCAGCTCTACTCCCTAAATGCCAACCCTCTTCCAGACCTTGAAGATATTCTGGTAGTCCGTGACTTTCCGGATGTCTTTCCAGAAGAACTGCCAGGTGTTCCACCTGACAGGGATGTCGAGTTCGTGATAGACCTTGTTCTAGGAACCGTCCCGATCTCTAGAAGACCCTATAAGATGGCACCGAGCTTAAGAAACAACTCAATGAGTCCTTGAAAAAGGGTTTCATCCTCCTAGTTCTTCTCCATGGGCTTGCCCCGTCCTCTTCGTCAAGAAGAAGGATGGAATAGATCGGATGGTTGTAGATTACTCACCTGTCAACTTGGTCACTATCAAGAATAAGTATCCGCTCCCAGGATCAACGATCTGTATGATCAGCTCGCTGGATCCTCAGTCTTTTCCAAAATGGATTTGAGGTTGGGCTACCATCAAATCAAAATAAAAAATGGGGACATTCCCAAAACGGCCTTTGTTACTTGTTATGGCCAATACGAGTACACCGTCATGTCCTTCGATTTAACCAATGCCCCAGCCACCTTCTCTCGGTTAATGAACTCGATCTTCATGGAGTATTTGGATAAATTCGTCGTGGTATACCTTGACGATATACTCATCTACTCCAAGAATGAGGAAGAACATGCTGAACATCTAAGGCTTGTATTGACGAAACTTCGAGAGCATTGCCTTTATGCCAAATTCTCCAAATGTGAATTTTGGTTGCCAAAAGTGACCTACCTAGGCCATGTAATCTCTGGTAAGGGTATTGCTGTCAATCCCGAGCGAGTTCAAGCTGTCCTTGATTGGACTCCACCTGAGACAGTCAAGCAAGTTCGGAGTTTCCTTGGCTTAGCGAGCTACTGTCGCCGCTTCGTCGAGAATTTCTCCAAGGTTGCTAAACCTCTAACTGAACTCCTCAAGAAAGATAAAAAGTTCGAGTGGACCCCACAGTGCGAGTTTAGCTTTCAGGAACTGAAAAGACGCCCGACATCTGCTCCCGTACTGGTACCACCAGATTTCTCCAAGGACTTTATTATCTATTGCGACGCCTCGCGACAAGGACTAGGTTGCATACTCATGCAAGATCGTCAGGTAATTGCCTATGCTTCACGACAATTACACCCACACGAGGAAAACTATCCCACACATGATGTAGAACTTGTAGCTGTAGTCCATGCACTTAAAACCTGGCGACATTACCTTCTCGGTAATCGTTGCGAGATCTTCACCGATCACCAAAGTCTGAAATATATCTTCACCCAACCAGATTTGAAACTCAGGCAAAGACGTTGGGTCGAGTTGATCTCAGATTAGGACTTAGGGATAACTTAAACCCTGGGAAAAGCCAATGTTATGGCTGATGCACTAAGTCGTAAATCCTATTGTAACAATCTGATGTTACAACAAGGTCAACCACTTCTCCATGAGGAATTTCGGAAGCTTAATCTTCACATTGTTCCTCGAGGATTCCTATCCACCCTGGTGGCGAAACCTACCCTTCCGGATCAGATCATCAAAGCACAGAAGGTAGATCCGGGAATCTCCCGTATTAAGAGAAACATTAAGAAAGGAGTCACGAATTGTTTCTTCATTGATGATCAAGGTGTCGTATTCTTTGGAAACCGCTTAGTGGTTCCCAAGGCATGAAACCTGAGGCGGTTGATCCTTAAGGAAGCTCATGAATCCCCTCTCACCATTCATCCTGGTAGTACTAAAATGTATCAAGACCTACGCCAGAGGTTTTGGTGGACTAGGATGAAGAGAGAAATTGCTCAATACATTGCTAATTGCAACGTCTATCGTCGTGTTAAAGAAGAACATCAAGGCCTGCTGGCACCCTTCAACCTTTGGCTATTCCTGAATGGAAATGGGATAAAATCGGTATGGATTTCATTGCCGGGTTTCCCAGGACCAAGAGAGGGAATAATGCTATCTTCGTCGTTGTCGATCATCTTTCCGAAGTAGTCCACTTCCTACCTGTTCGTGAGAGTATAACCGCTACCCAGCTAGCTGACTTGTACATCTCCCGAATAGTGTCTCTTCATGGTGTTCCATTGGAGATTAACTCAGACCATGGAAGTCTCTTCACCTCTCGATTTTGGGAAAGTTTCCAAAATGCTATGGGAACTCGTCTCTCCTTTAGCACCGCCTTCCAACCCCAATCAAGTGGTCAAGTAGAACGAGTCAATCAAATTCTGGAGGATATGCTCCGAGCTTCTGTCATCACTTTCGGTATGGATTGGGAGAAATGCCTTTCATTCACCGAGTTCGCTTATAAGAATAGTTATCAAGCTAGCTTGGGCAAAGCTCCTTTTGAAGTTCTCTATGGACGAAAATGCCGAACGCCTCTTATCTAGTCAGCAACCAGGGAAAGACAACTCTTTGGCCCGGATATGATTCAGGAAGCAGAAGAGCAGGTTCGCATTATTCGTGAGAAATTGAAAACAGCCCAGTCTCGTCAAAAGAGCCAATATGACCGCAAACATAAGCTCATGGCTTATGGCAAGAATGCTTACCTTCGGGTTACTCCTTTGAAGGGAACCCATCGTTTCGGTATCAAAGGCAAGTTGGCTCCTCATTACATTGGACCCTTTCGCATTCTTGCCAAACGAGGAGAAGTTGCCTACCAATTGGAACTACCTCCGCATCTTTCCAGAGTTCATGTTGTCTTCCACATTTCTCAACTCAGGCGTTGCTTCGCGGATCCCGTCCGTGGAGTGGACCACGAAACGCTTAATCTCCAAGATAATCTCACATATAGGGAATATCCCGTTCGCATCCTTGATCAAGCCGAGCGTACCACTCAACGCCATGACATCAAGTTTCTCAAGGTTGAATGGTCACACCATTCCGAGAAAGAAGCTACTTGGGAAAGGGAGGATCGTCTTCGACTTGAGTACTCCACCTTCTTCCTGCTAGACCCTAAATCTCGGGACGAGATTCTTTTGAGTGGGGGTGAGTTGTCACATCCTAGCTAGTTCATGCACTAGAGTGTTGCATCATGTTTACTTTTCTAGAAACTTGAAATGGGGATGACAGAACCCCAGCACCCCCCTAAAAAAACTAGGGTTTACTAAAATCATTTTAAATGGACCTGAAATGCCCTTCTAAAAAGTCCACCCTTTTTGTCTTGGGTTAGAACCTCTGACAAAATGGGTTCACAATTTTCTAGGTCATCAGAAGATCATTGAATTAAATCATCTGTAACTTACATTTGGGCATTTAAATGCTAGTAAATATTTTAAATGTCCAAATAATCCCAAACTAAAATGTTCCATGTTGGATATGTTCCATATAGTGAGCATGCGCAGTTTGGTGAATTTTGGAAATGCCTAGGTATTTTTAGAAATGCCACAAACTTGCAGAAATAACGGAAAACAGAAAATAAAGGAAAAACCACTTACCTGGCCGCAACCCACCACCCAGCCCACCTGGCGGCTCAGCACTGTGCTGGCCCGTGCCAGCCAGCTGCTTCTTCACCGCCAGGCAGGCAGGGAGGTGACGCCGGCATGCGCGAGCTCGCCACGGTGCCACCTGCTTGCCGCTTCGCCTCTGGACGCGCTAGACGATCTCCACGTCGCCTCCCCGAACCCATGGACACATCCACATGCCCCTGCCTCTCTCCCTCGCCCTCTCCCGCCATGGCCTGCACCTGGCGCCGTGTCCAGAAGCTCCGCTGCCCTCCTCTCCTTCGAGCAGGCCGAGCCCCGAGCGCTCTCTTGCCCCAAAGCCGCTGCAACAACCTCACTCGACTCCGCCACCACCGGGGATCCCTTTCGCCGTCCCCGCCGCACCAGCTCGTCCCCGACCTTGCCGTCTGCTCCGTCGTGATCGCCGTGAGCTCAGCGACCTCCCCATCCTTCCCGTTCTCTCTCTCGAGCACCGTAGCGACTGCACGAAGCTTCACTACACGCGCCGCCGCCGAGCTCGTCGCCGACGACGCTCTGGCCACCCAATGGCCACACCACCTTGTCCACTACACTCACCTCATCGCCAGGAACCCGTAGCACCACCGCACGCCCCATTCCGTGCCCCCTAGCGATGAGCCTGTGCTCACCCGAGCTTCGGCCACCGCCACGCTCGTCGCCAGCGTCATTTCCGGCGACCCTGAGCCCAACCACCACCACCACCACTCGACATGACTCACTCCCCGCATCACATAGATGTGCACCGCTGTTGTTTTGGTCGCCGGTGCACGAAAGCCGCATTGCCCCACCGGGTCTGGCCTCACCGGCGGCTAAACGCCGGCGAGTTTGACCACGCTGACCCAGTTTGACCTCGGGTGGGCCTAGTTTGACCCCGTAGGGTCTATGACAAGTGGGGCCCGCCCTGCTAATTAACCCAGGTTTAGCGCTAACTAAATTTAGATAGTTTAACTAACTACTGACAGACGGGACCCACTGGTTAGTTTGACCTGGACCGGCTCCGTTGACCGCGGACGTCACCATGACGCACTGCTGACGCAATAAGTATTTTCTGGATTTACTTTTATACATGAAATTCCAGAAAATACTACAAACTTCAAAAATTCATAGAAATTAATCTGTAACTCCAAATGCAAAGATTTATATATGAAAAATGATCAGAAAATCCAATCTTTCCATCTACAATGGTTTCATGCATGTCATAACACTTTAACCTTGCTGTTTAAGTGACACAAGCTAATGCACTTATATGACTTAATATCATGAGTTTTCATTTGAATCCTTGAATCAAATGGATTCAAACGAACCTATTTTACAATGCATTAGCCTAGACACACCATATTGCCATGTCACAGCATGCATCACATTGTTGCATATTGTCATGTGATGATTGTGTTCTGTGGTGTCTTTCGTGGTAGGTTCTGTCTCTGAGGATACCTTCGAATATCCGACTGAAGGGCAGTACCCTACTACTACTCCATCAGGCAAGCAGCCCCATTGATCATATCGATACAATCCCATGTTCTCTCTCCTGCTCTCATTTACTGAATTTAAGACGATAATGTTTCAAACTTCTGTGTGCTGCGGTAGTTGAACCCTTTTCCTCTGCATGACCTATCATTGCCACAGTAACTAGATGAAACCCACTAGCATGTGTAGGAGTTGATTGAGCCATGTCTGTGTTTCCTACCTTGCTATGCCTGCTATGCTTAGAGTTGTGTCAGGTCTGGTTCATCTGGGTGATGGGCTAGAGTGAAATGAATATGTCGGTAATGCGAGTGATGTGTTGAACACGATTTGGTAAAGGTATCGATGAGAGGCCATGTAGGAGTACATGGTGGGTTGCTTCATTGGAACCATCCTTAAGCACCGAGATTCTGTATGTGTTATTTATGAACCAGCTACTACCATGCATTGGGCCCGAAACTAATGGACCCTCTCGGCTTCTTAACCACCCTAGCTCTCTGTCCAGGAGTTGCAACTAGTTTCTGGTGTTTATAGGATATGTGTTGGTGGCCGTGTGTAGCGCTGACCCTAGAGGTGGGCTATGATGCGGTAGATACACCATGGCCGGGTATGCCGGGCGCCCGTTTGGCGTCTTGGGAACATGTACACATCATTCGGGGTCGTATGTGGAAACCTCGACCGGACTCCCTGTGGATGGAACCTGGATAGGCGATAGACCTGGACTAGAGACTTGAGTGTTTAGGTAGGCCGTGGCTGACACCCTCGTTGGGCTCCCGCTTGAAGGTTGCCGAGTACATGTCGTGTAAACAACGATAAGTGGTGAGTGCGTGTATGAAGAAGTACACCCCTGCAGGGTTAACATCATCTATTCGAATAGCCACGTCCGCGGTAAAGGACTACTTTGTTGCCTATGCAGTTCATAGACAAGTTAATGGTTACTACTAAAAGAATCAAGATAAGTGTGAGTACCGCGGATGGCCCTCTCGTAGGATGACGACGGAGGATCCACGGTGGAGTATTGTGATGGTGATTAGTGGACCCATGTGTGAAAACTATTTTACAAGTGGTGTCTAGTAGGATAGCTTAGCCAAGAGTCAAAGCTGGCTTGCTGCAATAACTCCACTACCTTCTTGAGAATGTGCATGTATAGTAGGATCTGTTGTAAGACTTGCTGAGTACCTTTGTACTCATGTTGCTTTAATTATTGTTTTCAGACGACGACACCGCCCCTCTAACGTGTTTTATGTAGATCTCGACGTCGATGAGTGACTGGCCACCCAGATTGTGATTCCGAGCCATGGAGGGCCCAATGTAGATAGACAGGCTTCGTCAAGCCTTCTTTCTTTCTAGTGTCTGTACTCAGACTAGCTTGCTTCCACTTGTGCTTGTATGTTTGTATGACTTGAGTGTTGGGTCATGTGACGCTACCTGCATGAACATGTTATGTATGGCTCTCCGGAGCCTTTAAATAAAGTACTTTGAGTTGTAGAGTTTTGTTGTGATGCCATGTTGTATTTACACATATCGAGCATATTGTGTGTATGATTGAAATGCTTGGTATGTGTGGGATCCGACAATCTAGTTGTTTATCCTTGGCAGCCTCTCTTATGGGGAAATGTAGTCTAGTGCTTCCATGAGCCATAGTAGTCCGCTACAGCCTGGTTCACCGGAGTCCTGCTAGCCCAACACTACTGCTCCGGAACACTTGGCCGACATGTGTTTCACTTCGTTCCTGTGTCTGTCCCTTCGGGGAAATGTCACGCGGTGACATCCGGAGTCTTGCCTAGCCTGCTACAGCCCGGGTTCCCGGAGTCCTGTTAGCCCGGTGCTACAGCCCGGATTCACACACTCCTGACCGACATGCTCGATGTTGATTCATGTATGCTTGTCCCCGTAAGTTTGTGCCGCTTTGGGTTCACGACTAGCCATGTCGGCCCGGGTTCTCTGTCATATGGATGCTAGCGGCACTATCATATACGTGAGCCAAAAGGCGCAAACGGTTGTGACGCCCCGAGACCGTTACGCCAGGTGTCTTCTAGTTATTCGCTGTCATTGCCATGTCATTCGCTTGCGTGTTGCATCTTGTCATGTCATCATGTGCATTGCATCATCATGTTTTAAAACTTGCATTCGTCCGGGTTCTCCGAGTTCTCTCTGTTGTCCGTTCTGAGCCCAACCACACTTGCATGCGCCCGCGGCATGTTCGAAATAGTATTTTATAAGTGGCCAGAAATGTTATCGGAATGGGTTGAAAGTTGGCAAGTGGTATTATTATGTTGTAGGTAGACCGCCTGCCAAGTTTCGTCGCATTCGGAGTTCGTTTGGCGCCCCAACGATTAACTATAGCGGCGGTATAGCCGGTTAAACGTCGGACGTCTCCGGTCTCCGGAAACAGTTGCCGGGTTGCTTTCCCCCTCTCTCTTCTCAGCCCACCACCACTCACCGTCAGGCCCTACCTAACCTCTCTCGTCAGCCCGTGGCCCTCCTCACGCGCGCGTCCGAAAAGGTGTCCCGGACCCGACCCGGGCAGTCGTCACCGTTGTGTCCGGTTCATCCCCAAACGTCTACAAAACATCACCGTTTTCTTATTTGGACTCCCTAGCTATTTTATGCGGGATCGTCCGACTACGATCGGATGGACTGAGTAGCCCCTAACCTAGCCAACCTACCTACTCCCTCCGGTCCTTTTTACTCTGCATATTAGGTTTGTCTGAAGTCAATCTCATCCAACTTTGACCAAGTTTATATAAAAAATTATTGACATTTACATAACAACACCAACATCATTAGATTCATCTCGGAATATATTTTTATATTATATTTATTAGATATAATAGATGCTTATAATGTCTAATATAAATTTGGTCAAACTTAGCTAAGTTTGACTTTCGGCAAATCCAATGTGCAGAGTAAAAAGGACCGGAGGGAGTATATAAACAGTCAACCCTAATTTCTAGGGGAGTTGTCCCATCCATCCCTCTCGGCCGCCGCCACTAATCCTCTTGGGATCCCCTCACACAATATCCCTCGATCCCATCGCCCAGCCAACTAGAGCCGCACTCCTCCCGATCCAAATCCTCTCCGACCCCTCCCTGTTTTTCAGCGCCGCCCAAATCACAGCAGCAGCAACCGATGCCCCCCTGCTCCCTGGCTCCTCCTCGTCGCCTTTGAGCCCGAGCGTGCAACCACCGCAGGCCAACCCCGTCGCCGCTCCTCCTCTGCTCCTTTCCTTCCCCTTGTTTCCTCTCCCATTTCTCTCATCTCTCTCTCTCGTTCTGGACAGGAAGACCGCCATGGCACCCGGACGTCGTCGTCCTCAAGCTCCACGACCACTCCAGCACCAAGACCCGTCGCCGCCCAGCCACGCCATGAACTCGATGCCAGCGCCACTGTGTTTCTGCCATCCGCGTCGGCAAGTGCAGCGCCTAGCCGCGCTGACCTCCAGTTGCAGGAACCTCGCCATGGCCATGGAGCCCAAGTCCTGCCGCATGCTCCTCCTGTCTGCCCAAGTCCTCTGCCCTTGCAGTCTTCTTCTCCTTCACTTGACCTTCCTGCTGCCGGCGACCTCGCTCTCCGACGACCACCTACCAGGCCAGACTCCCACCTCGCGCCCTCTTTTTCTTCCCATTTCTTCTCCCTGTCTCTCCTCTCTGAACCTACCTGCTCTCTGTATTTCTGCGCAGGAGCCGAGCCACCGTCGTCTTGTTCGACACCAACCATCGGGAACCGGCTTCCCTCGTCAGATCCGGTGGGTCCCCGCCGCCGTAAGCCGCCTGCAGGCCCGTCTCGTCGAACCTCCCTTCAAGTAGCACCGCCTCGCCCTGCTTCCTGTCCCGCCCGTGCCAAGGCCAGCGTCGGCCTCTCCTTCCCCTGCTGTGAGCAGCGGTTCAAGATCGAGCGCGCCCGCTCGCACGCTCGTTGACCGCGCCGCGCCTGGGCCGCCTCCCTTCCAGCCTCTCCAAGGCCCAAGGCCCAGCACCCGCCCTTTCGGCCTACCTCTCTACCGATCTGGGCCAGGCCCACTTGGTGAGAAACCCCCCTGTGCATTGTTGGTCCAACAGATCCAGCCCGTTTGTGTTTTTTTCAGTACAGTGATTTTATCATTTTATCCAGAGTTTGCCAGTTTTACAAAGAAGTCCCTAGAGTTCATGCAATTAATAACTCATCAACCATGCATCTTATTAAAATGTTTTATATATGAAAGTTGCTTAGAATTTTGTGTAGGATAATAATATCCAACTCCCTTGCATGTTTGAGACGTTTAAAATGATGTTTGCTTTAATTTGCTTAAATAACATGCTAAAATGATTTAATTCATAACTAAATAACCGTAGCTCCATTTTTAACAAACATTATATGTAAATGGGGTAGAAAATTGCCTAGTTTAACATGGTGCACTTTTCCTGCATGTTTAATAACTCTAAAATTGTGTTTAGGGCAGAACAGTACCAAACCTTAAAATATGCATATGGGGTTTTACCGGAATTGTTGTTCGTTGTTTCCGGCCTCATTTAAACTTGCCTAGATAGGTAGTTTTGTTGTGCTTCACCCCTTGACATGTTAATCAACATTTAATATTGTTGAGTACATAAACGAGATCGAACTAAATAACTTATCGTGGTGTTTCGTCAATATGCAACGGAGTTGCATATTGGGCTCCACTTAATTTGTAGGGTTGCTTGTGCACTTTGCCATTCCATGCTTCATTAAACCGGACATGCATCATACTTGATTGTCCATCATGCCATGTATATGTGTTGGTTGTTTACCATGATTGTTTGCTTCTTTCCGGTGTTGCTTCTTCGGGTTAGTTCCGATAACGTCGTGTTGTGAGGATTCGTTCGACTACGTCCATTTGTATTCTTCCTGGACTCATTCTTCTTCCTTGCGGGATCTCAGGCAAGATGACCATACCCTCTAAATCACTTCTATCTTTGCTTGCTAGTTGCTCGCTCTTTTGCTATGCCTATGCTGTGATACCTACCACTTGCTTATCATGCCTCCCATATTGTTGCACCAAGCCTCTAACCCACCTTGTCCTAGCAAACCATTGTTTGGCTATGTTACCGCTTTGCTCAGCCCCCTCTTTAAGCGTTGTTAGTTGCAGGTGAAGATTGGAGCTTGTTCCATGTTGGAACATGGATATTTTGTTGGGATAGCACAATATCTCTTATTTAATTAATGCATCTATATACTTGGTAAAGGGTGGAAAGCTCGGCCTTATGCCTGGTGTTTTGTTCCACTCTTGCCGCCCTAGTTTCTGTCATATCGGTGTTATGTTCCCGGATTTTGCGTTCCTTACGCGGTTGGGTTATAATGGGAACCTCTTGACAGTTTGCTTTGAATAAAACTCCTCCAGCAATGCCCAACATTGGTTTTACCATTCGCCACCTAGCCTTTTTCCCCTTGGGAGTCACGCTCCTGAGGGTCATCATTATTTTAACCCCCCCGGGCCAGTGCTCCTCTGAGTGTTGGTCCAAACTAGAGCCCCTTGCAGCACCACCTCGGGGAAACTCGAGGGCTGGTTTTAGTTGTACGGAATGCTCATTTGAGTGTGCCCTGAGAACGAGATATGTGCAGCTCCTATCGGGATTTGTCGGCACATTCGGGCGGTGTTGCTGGACTTGTTTTACCATTGTCGAGGATGTCTTGTAACCTGGATGCCGAGCCTGATCGGATTCTCTTGGGAGAAGTAATATCCTTCGTTGACCGTGAGAGCTTGTGATGGGCTAAGTTGGGACACCCCTGCAGGGTTTAGAACTTTCAAAAGTCGTGCCCGCGGTTATGGGCAGATGGGAATTTGTTAATGTCCGATTGTAGAAAACCTGAAGTTGATCTTAATTAAAATACATGAACCGCGTGTGTTACCGTGATGGTCTCTTTCCGGCGGAGTCCGGGAAGTGAACACGGTGTTGGAGTTATGTTTGGCGTAGGTTGTTCTAGGATCACTTCTTGATCATAGTTGTTCGACCGTGCTTTGCCTTCTCTTCTCGCTCTCATTTGCGTATGTTAGCCACCATATATGCTAGTCGCTTGCTGCAGCTCCACCTCATACTTTTACCCTACCTATAAGCTTAAATAGTCTTGATTGCGAGGGTGTGAGATTGCTGAGTCCCCATGACTCACAGATACTTCCAGAACCAGCTTGCAGGTCCGTTGAACCGTGCAGATGAGGTAACCAAGCTCTAGGAGGAGCTCGTTGAAGATCGTGTTTGTTATGTTGTTCCGTTTCCAGTTTATCAGTAGTGGAGCCCAGTTGGGACGATCGCGGATCTGTGTAGCACTTGGGGTAGTCTTCTTTTATTTTGGTTCCGTAGTCGGACCTTGATTGTATCTGGATGTTGTAATGTTTTATTCATGTAATTGTGTGAAGTGGTGATTGTAAGCCAACTATGTATCTCTTTCCCTTATGTATTACATGGGTTGTGTGAAGATTACCTCACTTGCGACATTGCTTTCAATGCGGTTATGCCTCTAAGTCGTGTTTCGACACGTGGGAGATATAGCCGCATTGAGGGCGTTACAAGTTGGTATCAGAGCCTTCCCCGACTTTAGGAGCCCCCTGCTTGATCGAATCGCTGGCGTTATTGAGTCTAGAAATGTTTTGAGTCATTTAGGAATGATATATATCGGAGAGTTAGAACTTCTTTTTACTCCTCGGTCCCTTCGTCGCTCTGGTGAGGCATCCTGACGTAGAGTTTTGACTCTTCTCTTCTCAAATTCCACTAAAAAAAATTTAGGATCACGCGGGTATCTTGGAATCGTTCCGATCGATTTGTGACGAGAACATTGTTCTTGGTGCCTCCTGACATTTAGGGGTTGTGGCAGTGTCCCGGGGAGTTGAGCTCCGAGGTGTTGTCGTCACAATTTTATCGTTGCAGTTCTGGAATACCTGAGATTAGTTTCGCCGACATCGAAAATCACTTTTATGCAGTTGTTGGTGAGATAACCTCGACGCCACCCAGTATTGGGGCAGGAGTTTGGGAGTATTTTCATACCTCGTATAACGGATGCTTTTCGAAGGTTGAGGTAAATGATTTCCGAAGGTTTCTTGGTTATGTGTTGAAGGATGGATACAGCTGGATGTAGGATTTGTTAGTTTTGGGTGAGATATTATGCTTCCCCTGTATCCCCAACACCTGATTGCATAACCGGAAAATTTCGAGAGTTTATAAGTGGGAATTCAAGTAGCTCTTAGGATATCTTTTCGACAGATGTATGATATGAAATTGGGGTTCGACGTATAGTGGTCCGCCTATCCACGGTTGGTTTTACAGTGGTCTCATTGTGTCTTAAAGAGTCCTTGGCTATGCCGACTCGGGGACGCTTCATATGTCATGTGCACTGCCTTGTACATGATGGTGCTGTACGATCGAGCCCGTGTAGGCCCCAGCACGAAAACTTCGGACAAAATCTCTATCATATGTTTGTTCCGGCTTATTTTGCAAGCCAATCCTTTGTTTTGTTTTGAGTCGTGGTATTCGAGTTGCTTCAATGTCAAATATTGATTCCATACCTTTCCCTAATGGTGTTCTCATACTCCGATGCGAATACCAATCCTTCATGATAATCGAGATTGTCATGTCAATCCATTTTAACCGGCGTATTTCTCCTCAAGTGGATCCGATCAACATCCGCAAGATCAACTCAAGTTTTTTTTCAATGTTGTTTGTTTCATCCATCTCCAAGTTGCCTTTGTTTTTCCCGCCCTCCCTCCCTTGTTTTTCTTCGAGGACTCATATATCTCAATCAAGTATCATTTTATTGATGCGAAGTCTCTCCATTCTTTTTTGTCAATGTTCGTATCCGGTGATTCTCAGGAAGATACTAACGGAGCTTCAAGTTATCATTATTCGTTCTTTTTCTTCTCTGGTGGCTTCAATTCAAGCTTTGTTGAGTATATCCTTTCCTCATTTCAATGCTTTTTCCTTACCGGTGCACCTCTTTATCATTCACCTCTCGCTATTCAATTGTTCCGGAGTGCTGAAGATATCTCGAAGATTCGTGTGTCCACTCTGCATTCGTTCAAGCTCTTTCAAGGTTGTAATCTCATTCAAGTCATTTAATTCAACTGGCGCAATCTTCCTTTAAATCGGCAACGATGTTTCCTTTTGAGTGGGCCCTAACCCACAGGTCTTTTTCCAGGATCTTACCTGACTCTTCTTATTCTCCCGGAGTTAGTCTCAAATTCATTTCAAAGTTTGACGTAAGAATGAGTTATCATCAGTCAAATGCCCTTATCCAAGATATTTCCAACTCTTTTCATCGTTGGCTCAATCTCTTCGCTTTTGATTCTTCTGGAGTGCCTAAACGATTCATGGTGGTGTTTCTCGTCGTCATTCTCGGATTTTGAAGACGAAGAAGAGTTTTTTTCCTCTAAATCTTGCTCCATTCTCTTAAAGATTCATGGTTTCTAGCTTTGACGCCATCCTCCCTTTATTGTTTTTGATTATCAGAATTCTTTTCACCTATCCGGAGCAAATTCAGGAGTATTTTCAGTTTGATCATCCGGAGCCCATCATCTCAGAGTTATGCTTTCTTAGCTTTCAGCTATCTTTCTCCAAATATTACCGGTGCATCGCTCAAATATCCTCTAATCAGCTCGTGATTTATTTGTTCTCTTGTATCTAAATTCCTTCAAGTATCTTCTTTCGTTTTCCAATTCTTCCCGGTGAAGTTGTGCTCTTGCTATTTTCATGTTCAACTCTTACGGTGGTTCTTCCAAGTTTCTTCTTCCTTCGTTTATCATATAAATGCATTCATGTTTTCCAAATTCTACCGGTGGATCGTTGAAGACCTTCTCAAGCTCAAGTTATACGTCTCTTCAATCCTTTCCACGAGAATAAGTAATATGTCAAATACGTTGATTGTCATCAATTTAATTGGTGAAGGATAAGCATAATGTAATTCTTATTCTTGTTTCATCCATATGTTAATATTTTCTTCCGGAGTTTGTTCACGATGATTAAATTCCTGGTTTCAAGTGCTCGTCTTTCTTTCCCGGAGTTCCAAGCTCTAATTATCACGAAGATCCATCTAAATCATTACAAGGTTTCACCTTGTGTTTCCAACTTCTCTTTATTTTCGTTATTCTTTTTATTTACCGGAGTTCTTCATGAAGGTTCTACATGATGGTTCATAAAGGATGTTATTTCTTCTCGAAGTTTTAATCGAGATTCTTTTCTAAGGAGCTCAAATTTTTCTTCATCTTGCAATCCGGAGTGCAATTCTTTCTTCCGTATCATTGGAGGTGGTATTATGCCATTCTTGATAATTTGAGTTCATGTTCCATGATTCACATGTTGTTAAGAAAAACATATTTTAAATCCATCAATCTCTTCATTGGTATTATCTTGGGTTATATTTCACCTAAAGCCGTCCCTAAGGATTGTTGCTTTCATGGTGCTTATAAATGATCCAAAGTTCTTCTTTTATCCTCTCGGCAAAATAGTTTATCGTCTCCTTGTTTATATCAATCAAATCAAATCTTTTCCGTGAGTGGCAAGTTGTCACCTCATAATTTTGAGATGTCTTCTATAAGTCCATATCAAGCTTATCCTTTTTGTTGTTGGATTCCCAACAACTCCGTTCGACCCTTCTCCTAAATATGCTTTTCAAGCTCATTTGAGGTAGAAGATGTTGTTTTCTCCTCCGTTCTTTTGATTCCATTCATTTATCTCTTCCAGAGGCATTGTGGTGTTGCTCTCCTCACTTTTCATCTCAGATTGTCGGGGCCATGTTCTTTTCATGCTTATCCTTTTAACCGGACTGTCATGTCCTCTTTTCAAGTATCCTCTCATCTTGTCAAGATCATGTTCAATTCCTTCCATTTCCAACCAGAGTGTTGTCGTAATTGATCCTTATCGTTCCTTGTGCTTCTCGTTTCAACCGGAGTGCTTGCATGTACTTCTTGTTCATTGCAACCTTTTTCTTATGTCTTTCAACCTACAGGGTTCTCGTGATGTTCCTTGTTCCTCTTTTCTAAAGGAGTGTTTTCAACTTTGTGCATCTTCGTTGTTTTCTTCCGTTCAATTTGTCAACTTCTTAAGGTTCTTTGGTTTCACTCAATTGTCAAGATGCAACTTAGTTTTACCTCTTCTCTTTCTCTTACGTTTTTCCTTCCGGTGCCATTCTAGATCTCGGGACGAGATCCTCTCGTAGTGGTGGAGTGTTGTGACGCCCCGAGACCATTGCGCCAGGTGTCTTCCAGTTATTCGCTGTCATTGCCATGTCATTCACTTGCGTGTTGCATCTTGTCATGTCATCATGTGCATTGCATCATCATGTTTTAAAAGTTGCATTCGTTCGGGTTCTCTGAGTTCTCTCCGTTGTCCGTTCTGAGCCCAACCACACTTGCACGCGCCCGCGGCATGTCTGAAATAGTATTTTATAAGTGGCCAGAAATATTCTCGGAATGGGTTGAAAGTTGGCAAGTGGTGTTGTTATGTTGTAGGTAGACCGCCTGCCAAGTTTCGTCGCATTCAGAGTTTGTTTGGCGCCCCAACGATTAACTATAGCGGCGGTATAGCCGGTCAAACGTCGGACGTTTCCGGTCTCCGGAAACAGTTGCCGGGTTGCTTTCCCCTCTCTCTTCTCAGCCCACCACCACTCACCGTCAGGCCCTACCTAACCTCTCTCGTCAGCCTGCGGCCCTCCTCGCACGCGCGTCCGAAAAGCTGCCCCGGACCCGACCCGGGCAGTCATCACCGTTGTGTCCGGATCATCCCCAAACGTCTACAAAACATCACAGTTTTCTTATTTGGACTCCCTAGATATTTTATGTGGGATCGTCCGATTATGATCGGATGGACCGAGTAGCCCCTAACCTAACCAACCTACCTATATAAATAGTCAACCCTAATTTCTAGGGGAGTTGTCCCATCCATCCCTCTCGGCCGCCGCCACTAATCCTCTCGGGATCCCCTCACACAATCTCCCTCGATCCCATCGGCCAGCCAACCAGAGCCGCACTCCTCCCGATCCAAATCCTCCCCGACGCCTCCCTGTTTTTCAACGCCGCCCAAATCACAGCAGCAGCAACTGATGCCCCCTGCTCCCTGCCTCCTCCTCGTCGCCTTTGAGCCGGACCGTGCCACCACATCAGGCCAACCCCGTCGCCGCTCCTCCTCTGCTCCTTTCCTTCCCCTCGTTTCCTCTCCCGTTTCTCTCATCCCTCTCTCTCTCTCTCTCTCTCGTTCTGGACGGGAAGACCGCCATGGCACCCGGACATTGTCGTCCTCGAGCTCCACAACCACTCCAGCGCCAACACCCGTCGCCGCCCAACCGTGCCTTGAACTCGATGCCAGCGCCGCCATGTTTCTGCCATCCGCGTCGGCAAGTGCAGCGCCTAGCCGCGCTGACCTCCAGCTGCAGGAACCTCGCCGTGTCCATGGAGCCCAAGTCCCGCCGCCTGCTCCTCCCGTCTGCCCAAGTCCTCCGCCCTTGCAGTCTTCTTCTCCTTCACCGGACCTTCCTGCTGCCGGCGACCTCGCTCTCCGACGACCACCTACCAGGCCAGACTCCCACCTCGCGCCCTCTTTTTCTTCCCGTTTCTTCTCCCTGTCTCTCCTCTCTGAACCTACTTTCTCTCTGTATTTATGCGGAGGAGCCGAGCCATCGTCGTCTTGTTCGACTCCAACCATCCGGAACCGGCTTCCCTCGTCAGATCCGGTGGGTCCCCGCCGCCGTAAGTCGCCTGCATGCCCGTCTCGTCGAACCTCCCTTCAAGCAGCGCCGCCTCGCCCTGCTTCTTGTCCCGCTCGTGCCAAGGCCAGCGCCGGCCTCTCCTTCCCCTGCTATGAGCAGCGGTTCAGGATCGAGCGCGCCCGCTCGCCCGCTCGTTGACCGCGCTGCGCCTGGGCTGCCTCCCTTCTAGCCTCTCCAAGGCCCAAGGCCCAGCACCCCCCCCCTTTCGGCCTACCTCTCTACCGATCTGGGCCAGGCCCACTGGGTGAGAAACCCCCCTGTGCATTGTTGGTCCAACAGATCCAGCCCGATTGTGTTTTTTTTTCAGTACAACGATTTTTATCATTTTATCCAGAGTTTGCCAGTTTTACAGAGAAGTCCCTAGAGTTCATGCAATTAATAACTCATCAACCGTGCACCTTATTAAAATGTTTCATATATGAAAGTTGCTTAGAATTTTGTGTAGGATAATAATATCCAACTTCCTTGCATGTTTGAGACGTTTAAAATGATGTTTGCTTTAATTTGCTTAAATAACATGCTAAAATGATTTAATTCATAACTAAATAGTCGTAGCTCCGTTTTTAACAAACTTTATATGTAAATGGGGTAGAAAATTGCCTAGTTTAACATGGTGCACTTTTCTTGCATGTTTAATAACTCTAAAATTGTGTTTAGGGCAGAACAGTACCAAACCTTAAAATATGCATATGGGGTTTTACCGGAATTGTTGTTCGTTGTTTCCTGCCTCATTTAAACTTGCCTATATAGGTAGTTTTGTTGTGCTTCACCCCATGCCATGTTAATCAACATTTAATATTGTTGGCTACATAAACGAGATCGAACTAAATAACTTATCGTGGTGTTTCATCAATATGCAACGGAGTTGCATATTGTGCTCCACTTAATTTGTAGGGTTGCTTGTGCACTTTGCCATGCCATGCTTCATTAAACTGGACATGCATCATACTTGATTGTGCATCATGCCATGTATATGTGTTGGTTGTTTACCATGATTGTTTGCTTCTTTCTGGTGTTGATTCTTCGGGTTAGTTCCGATAACGTCGTGTTGTGAGGATTCGTTCGACTACGTCCGTTTGTCTTGTTCATGGACTCGTTCTTCTTCCTTGCGGGATCTCAGGCAAGATGACCATACCCTCGAAATCACTTCTATCTTTGCTTGCTAGTTGCTCGCTCTTTTGCTATGCCTATGCTGCGATACCTACCACTTGCTTATCATGCCTCCCATATTGTTGAACCAAGCCTCTAACCCTCCTTGTCCTAGCAAACCGTTGTTTGGCTATGTTACCGCTTTGCTCATCCCCCTCTTATAGCATTGTTAGTTGCAGGTGAAGATTGGAGCTTGTTCCATGTTGGAACATGGATATTTTGTTGGGATATCACAATATCTCTTATTTAATTAATGCATCTATATACTTGGTAAAGGGTGGAAGGCTCGGCCTTATGCCTGGTGTTTTGTTCCACTCTTGCCGCCCTAGTTTCTGTCATATCGGTGTTATGTTCCCGGATTTTGCATTCGTTACGCGGTTGGGTTATAATGGGAACCCCTTGACAGTTCACTTTGAATAAAACTCCTCCAGCAATGCCCAACATTGGTTTTACCATTCGCCACCTAGCCTTTTTCCCTTGGGAGTCGCGCTCCTGATGGTCATCATTATTTTAACCCCCCGGCCAGTGCTCCTCTAAGTGTTGGTCCAAACTAGAGCCCCTTGCAGCACCACCTCGGGGAAACTCGAGGGCTGGTTTTAGTTGTACGGATTGCTCATCTGAGTGTGCCCTGAGAACGAGATATGTGCAGCTCCTATTGGGATTTGTCGGCACATTCGGGCGGTGTTGCTGGACTTGTTTTACCATTGTCGAGGATGTCTTGTAACCTGGATGCCGAGCCTGATCGGATTGTCTTGGGAGAAGGAATATCCTTCGTTGACCATGAGAGCTTGTGATGGGCTAAGTTGGGACACCCATGCAGGGTTTTGAACTTTCGAAAGCCATGCCCGCGGTTATGGGCAGATGGGAATTTGTTAATGTCTGGTTGTAGAAAACCTAAAGTTGATCTTAATTAAAATACATGAACCGCGTGTGTTACCGTGATGATCTATTTCCGGCGGAGTCCGGGAAGTGAACACGGTGTTGGAGTTATGTTTGGTGTAGGTTGTTCTAGGATCACTTCTTGATCATAGTTGTTCGACCGTGCTTTGCCTTCTCTTCTCGCTCTCATTTGCGTATGTTAGCCACCATATATGTTAGTCGCTTGTTGCAGCTCCACCTCATAATTTTACCCTACCTATAAGCTTAAATAGTCTTGATCGCGAGGGTGTGAGATTGCTGAGTCCCCGTGACTCACAGATACTTCCAAAACCAGCTTGCAGGTGCCGTTGAACCATGCAGATGATGCAACCAAGCTTTAGGAGCAGCTCGTTGAAGATCGTGTTCGTTATGTTGTTCCGTTTCCAGTTGATCAGTAGTGGAGCCCACTTAGGACGATCGGGGATCTATGTAGCATTTGGGGTAGTCTTCTTTTATTTTGGTTCCGTAGTCGGCCCTTGATTGTATCTGGATGTTGTAATGTTTTATTCATGTAATTGTGTGAAGTGGCGATTGTAAGCCAACTATGTATCTCTTTCCCTTATGTATTACATGGGTTGTGTGAAGATTACCTCACTTGCGACATTGCTTTCAATGCGGTTATGCCTCTAAGTCGTGCTTCGACACGTGGGAGATATAGCCACATCGAGGGCGTTACAACGGTCCCGGGCCATGGTAAGGCGACACCCGTGAGAGTACCGTGCATGAGGCCGCAAAGGGATATGAGGTGTTACAGGCTAGGTCGGTGTGACTTAGAATCGGGGTCCTGACATCCCGCTAAGATCGTCTCTCTTAGAAACGATATTGTGAATTTTAAGCAACTTGATCATGAACATGTTGCACATTCTTGGGAGAGGATGAAATTAATGATACGTAATTGCCCTACACATGGTTTGAATCTTTGGATGATTATACAAAACTTTTATGCCGGATTGAATTTTGCTTCTAGAAATCTTTTAGGTTCGGCCGCGGGAGGCACTTTTATGGAAATCACTTTAGGAGAAGCTAGCAAACTCCTAGATAATATTATGGTTAATTATTCTCAATGGCACACCGAAAGATCTATTCATAAAAAAGTGCATGCAATTGAAGAGATTAATGTTTTGAGTGGAAAGATGGATGAACTTATGAAATTATTTGCTAACAAAAGTGTTTCTTCTGATCCTAATGATATGCCATTGTCTTCTTTGATTGAGAATAATAATGAATCTATGGATGTGAATTTTGTTGGTAGGAACAATTTTGGTAATAACGCGTATAGAGGTAATTTTAATCCTAGGCCGTATCCTAGTAATTCCTCTAATAATTATGGTAATTCCTACAACAATTCTTATGGAAATTTTAATAAGATGCCCTCTGAATTTGAGACTAGTGTTAAGGATTTTATGAATTCGCAAAAGAATTTCAATGCTTTGCTTGAAGAAAAACTGCTCAAAGTTGATGAATTGGCTAGGAACGTTGATAGAATTTCTCTTGATGTTGATTCTTTGAAGATCTATTCCACCTAAGCATGATATCAATGAGTCTCTCAAAGCCATGAGAATTTCCATTGATGAGTGCAAAGAAAGAACCGCTAGGATGCATGCTAAGAAAGATTGCTTTATAAAAGCGTGTTCTTCTAGTTTTCATGATAATAAATATGAAGATCTAAAATTTATTGATGTGTCCCCTATTAATTCTTTGTTTGCAATATGAATCTTGATAATGATGGGACTGAATATGATCCACCTTTACCTAGAAGTCATTCCGAAAATTTGGAGTCTTTAGATCTTGATGCTAAAATTGTTAAAAGTGGGATTGAAGAGGTCAAAACTTTAAATATCAATGATCCCACTATCTTGGATTTCAAGGAATTTAATTATGATAATTGCTCTTTGATAGATTGTATTTCCTTGTTGCAATCCGTGCTAAATTCTTCTCATGCTTATAGTCAAAATAAAGCTTTTACTAAACATATCGTTGATGCTTTGATGCAATCTTATGAAGAAAAACTTGCGTTGGAAGTTTCTATCCCTAGAAAACTTTATGATGAGTGAACCTACTATTAAAATTAAAATTAAAGATCATGAATGCTATGCTTTGTGTGATTTGGGTGCTAGTGTTTCCATGATTCCAAAGACTTTATGTGATTTGCTAGGTTTCTGTGATTTTGATGATTGTTCTTTAAATTTGCACCTTGCGGATTCCACTATTAAGAAACCTATGGGAAGAATTAATGATGTTCTTATTTTTGCAAATAGGAATTATGTGCCCGTAGATTTTATTGTTCTTGATATAGAATGCAATCCTTCATGTCCTATTATTCTTGGTAGACCTTTCCTTAAAACGATTGGTGCAATTATTGATATGAAGGAAGGGAATATTAGATTCCAATTTCCGTTAAGGAAAGGCATGGAACACTTCCCTAGAAATAAAATTAAAGTACCATATGAATCTATTATGAGAGCCACTTATGGATTGCCTACCAAAGATGGCAATACCTAGATATATCTTCGCTTTTATGCCTAGCTAGGGGCGTTAAACGATAGCGCTTGTTGGGAGGCAAGCCAATTTCATTTTTATTCCTTGCTTTTTGATCCTGTTTAGTAATAAATAATTTACCTATCCTCTGTTTTGGTTGTGTTTTTTGTGTTTAATTAGTGTTTGTGCCAAGTAGAACCGTTGGGAAGACTTGGGGAAAGTCTTTTTAATCTTGCTGTAGAAAACAGAAACTTTAGCGCTCACGAGAACTGCTGCCATTTTTATTTGGAAAGAGATATTTAGTTAATTATTTCTGCATATGATTAATAGATGAATTCCTCACGTCCATCAATTTAATTTAGAATTTTTGGGGTTCCAGAACTTGCGTTAGCTACAGATTACTACTGACTGTTCTGTTTTTGACAGATTCTGTTTTTCATGTGTTGTTTGCTTATTTTGATGAATCTATGGCTAGTAGGTTTAATACCAATATAAATAAAGAATGAGTTAATTTCAGTACCTTGAAGTGGTGTTTTCTTTTCTTTTGCTAACGGAGCTCACAAGATTTTTTACTTTAAGTTTTGTGTTGTGCAGTTTTCAAGTTTTGGGTAAAAGATTTGATGGATTATGGAACAAGGAGTGGAAGGAGCCTAAGCTTGGGGATGCCCATGGCACCCCAAGATAATCTAAGGACACCTAAAAGCCAAAGCTTGGGGATGCCCCGGAAGGCATCCCCTCTTTCGTCTACTTCCATCGGTAACTTTACTTGGAGCTATATTTTTATTCACCACATGATATGTGTTTTGCTTGGAGCGTCTTGTATTATTTGAATATTTGCCTTTTAGTTTACCACAATCATCCTTGCTGTACACACCTTTTGAGAGAGACTCACATGATTTGAAAATTATTAGAATACCCTATGTGCTTGACTTATATCTTTTGAGCTATATAGTTTTTGCTCTAGTACTTCACTTATATCTTTTAGAGCACGGTGGTGGATTTGTTTTATAGAAACTATTGTTCTCTCATGCTTCAATTAGATTATTTTGAGAGTCCTACAAAACAGCATGGTAATTTGATTTAATTATTATAGGCATTCAAGATTAGTTATTTTTTTCTTCTGTTGAGTGTGTTGAATACTATGAGAATTTTGATACTTGATAATTGTTTTGAGATATGGAGATGGTGATATTAGAGTCATGCTAGTTGAGTAGTTTGAATTTGAGAAATACTTGTGTTAAAGTTTGTGATTCCCGTAGCATGCACATATGGTGAACCGTTATGTGATGAAGTCGGAGCATGATTTATTTATTGATTGTCTTCCTTATGAGTGGCGGTCGGGGACGAGCGATGGTCTTTTCCTACCAATCTATCCCCATAGGAGCATGAGCGTAATACTTTGTTTCGATAACTAATAGATTTTTGCAATAAGTATATGAGTTCTTTATGACTAATGTTGAGTCCATGGATTATACGCACTCTCACCCTTCCACCATTGCTAGCCTCTCTAATACCACGCACTTTTCGCCGGTATCATACACCCACCATATACCTTCCTCAAAACAGCCACCATACCTACCTATCATGGCATTTCAATAGCTATTCTGAGATATATTGCCATGCAACTGACCACCGTTCCATTTATTATGACACGCTCCATCATTGTCATATTGCTTTGCGTGATCATGTAGTTGACATTGTATTTGTGGCAAAGCCACCGTTCATAATTCTTTCATACATGTCACTCTTGATTCATTGCGTATCCCGGTATATCGCCGGAGGCATTCAGATAGAGTCATATTTTATTCTAAGTATTGAGTTGTAATTGTTGAGTTGTATGTAAATAAAAGTGTGATTATCATCATTTTTAGAGGATTGTCCCAAGTGAGGAAAGGATGATGGAGACTATGATTCCCCCACAAGTCAGGATGAGACTCCGGACTAAAAACAGAGGCCATAAAAAAGAAGAGAGAAGGCCCAAATAAAAAAATGAGAGAAAAAGAGAGAAGGGACAATGCTACTATCCTTTTACCACACTTGTGCTTCAAAGTAGCATCATGGCGTTTATGATAGAGAGTCTCCTATGATATCACTTTCATATACTAGTGGGAATTTTTCATTATAGAACTTGGCTTGTATATTCCAATGATGGGCTTCCTCAAAATGCCCTAGGTCTTCGTGAGCAAGCGAGTTGGATGCACACCCACTTAGTTTCCTTTTGTTGAGCTTTCATATACTTATAGCTCTAGTGCCTCCGTTGCATGGCAATCCCTACTCACTCACATTGATATCTATTAATGGGAATCTCCATAGCCCGTTGATACACCTAGTTGATGTGAGACTATCTTCTCCTTTTTTGTCTTCTCCACAACCACCATTCTATTCCACATATAGTGCTATGTCCATGGCTCACGCTCATGTATTGCGTGAAGGTTGAAAAAGTTTGAGGACACCAAAAGTATGAAACAATTGCTTGTCTTGTCATCGGGGTTGTGCATGATTTAAATACTTTGTGTGGTGAAGATAGAGCATAGCCAGACTATATGATTTTATAGGGATAACTTTCTTTGGTCATGTTATTTTGAGAAGACATAATTGCTTAGTTAGTATGCTTGAAGTATTATTATTTTTATGTCAATATTAAACTTTTTTCTTGAATCTTTCGGATCCGAATATTCATACCACAATTAAGAGAATTACATTGAAATTATACCAAGTAGCATTCCACATCAAAAATCTGTTTTTATCATTTACCTACTCGACGACGAGCAGGAATTAAGCTTGGGGATGCTTGATACTTCTCCAACGTATCTATAATTTTTGATTGTTCTATGCTATATTATATTCTGTTTTGGACATTATTGGGATTTATTATACACTTTTATATTATTTTTGGGACTAACCTATTCACCGGAGGCCCAGCCTAGAATTGCTGTTTTTTTGCCTATTTCAGAGTTTCACAGAAAAAGAATATCAAATGAAGTCCAAACGGAATGAAACCTTCGGGAACGTGATTTTCGAAACGAACGTGATCTAGAGGACTTGGACCCTACGTCAAGACATCAACTAGGAAGGCACGAGGTAGGGGGGCGCGCCTACCCCCCAGGCGCCCCCTCCACCCTCGTGGGGCCCACCTTGCTTCATCGACGTACTTCTTCCTCATATATATACCTACGTACCCCCAAACTACCAGATACGAAGCCAAAAACCTAATTCCACCGCCGCAACCTTCTGTACCCGTGAGATCCCATCTTGGGGCCTTTTCCGGAGCTCCGCCGGAGGGGGCACCGATCACAGAGGGCTTCTACATCAACACCATAGCCTCTCCGATGATGTCTGAGTAGTTTACTTCAGACCTTCGGTTCCATAGTTATTAGCTAGATGGCTTCTTCTCTCTTTTTGGATCTCAATACAATGCTCTCCCCCTCTCTTGTGGAGATCTATTCGACATAATCTTCTTTTGCGGTGTGTTTGTTGAGACCGATGAATTGTGGGTTTATGATCAAGTTCATCTATGAACAATATTTGAATCTTCTCTGAATTCTTTTATGTATGATTGGTTATATTTGCAAGTCTCTTCGAATTATCAGTTTGGTTTGGCCTACTAGATTGATCTTTCTTGCAATGGGAGAAGTGCTTAGCTTTGGGTTCAATCTTGCGGTGTCCTTTCCCAGTGACAGTAGGGGCAGCAAGGCACGTATTGTATTGTTGCCAACGAGGATAACAAGGTGGGGTTTATATCATATTGCATGAGTTTATCCCTCTACATCATGTGATCTTACTTAAAGCGTTACTCTTTTCTTTTGAACATAATACTCTAGATGCATGCTGGATAGCGGTCGATGTGCAGTGTAATAGTAGTAAATGCAGGCAGGAGTCGGCCTACTTGTCTCGGACATGATGCCTATATACATGATCATACCTAGATATTCTCATAAGCATGCTCAATTCTATCAATTGCTCAACAGTAATTTGTTTACCCACCATAATACTTATGCTCTCGAGGGAAGCCACTAGTGAAACATATGGCCCCCAGGTCTATTTTCGATCATATTAATCTCCCATCAACAAGCTATTTCTTTTGCCTTTTTTTGCTTTATTTACTTTGCATCTTTATCATAAAAATACCAAAAATAGTATCTAATCATATCTATCAGATCTCACTTTCGTAAGTGACAGTGAAGGGATTGACAACCCCTTTATTGCGTTGGTTGCGAGGATTTTATTTGTTTGTGTAGGTGCGAGGAACTCGTGCGTGGCCTCCTACTGGATTGATACCTTGGTTCTCAAAAACCGAGGGAAATACTTACGCTACTTTGCTGCATCACCCTTTCCTCTTCAAGGGAAAACCAACGCAGTGCTCAAGAGGTAGCGGCCCGTCCGGTGGGTCTCCGCTGTCAGGTGGAGGAATAATTATTTTGCGCGTAATAAGGAGGCACTTCCTTGCTGTGGCCGAGGACCCAGCTGTCAGCCTCTCCACGTAAAGTCCACGTCCGATGGAAGCCGTTCCTTGATCATGTTGACCACGCCGCGCCGAGAGCACCAGGGCGGTGGACGACGGCAAGGCCTAGGAAGGGGACGACGCAGAGCCGGTGAAGACGCGGCAGTGGATGCCCACATGTAGAGGAGTATGAGGGTTCACTGGTTCACTGCGGTGTGAGGCTGCCGTCGCAGCAAAATAACAGGGGGTGTGGGTGAGTAGAGGGATGGCCTGGCCAGCGGTGGGAATAGTAGGGGGCGGTGAGGCCTCCGGGGCAGCACAGCCGACCACGGGAGGCAGGAGCATGCGACACGACCGGAGCTGCTTTGGGCGGCTGGAGCAAGAGGACCAGAGGCTGAAGAAGCACTACGGCCGTTGGATGGACATCGTACGGTCACTGGAGCTCGAATTGTTCATATTGACTAAGTTGACAAAGCAATCCGTCCCTGTCAACTTAGTAGGCCCACAAGTCAGCCTGCCACCAAGGTGGGTCCCAACTAGCAGGGGGAGTATTCATTTTTTTGTGCATAATAAGGAGTCACCTCCGGTGGGTCAGAGCTGACAGTCACCTCCGGTGGGTCAGAGCTGACAGCGGGGGGAACTTTTTTTCGCGAAATACATTGGCCCTTCTGGTGGGTCCCAGCAGTCAGGGGGGAAACATTTTTTCGCCAAATACGGTGTCCTGTCCGGTGGGTCCCCGCTGTCATGTGGAGGAATAATTATTTTCCACGTAATAAGGAGGCACTTCCTTGCTGCTGCCGTGGACCCAGTTGTCAGCCTCTCCACGTACAGTACTCTTCCGATGGAAGTCGTTCCTTGACCATGTTGACCACGCCGCGCCAAGAGCACCAGGGCGGTGGATGAGGGCGAGGCCTAGGAAGGGGATGACGCGAAGCCAGGGAAGACACGACAGTGGATGCCCATGCGAAGAGGAGTACGAGGGTTCACTGGTTCGGCTGCGGTGTGAGGCTGCCGCCGCTGCAGAATAACAAGGGGTGTGGGTGAGTGAAGGGATGTAGTAGGGGGGGGTGAGGCCTGCGCAGCAGCACAACCAGCCTCGGGAGGCAGGAGCAGGCGGCACGACCGCCGCTGCTTTGGGAGGCTGGAGCAAGAAGACCAGAGGTTGAAAAAGCACGACGGCCGTTGGATGGACATCGTATGGTTACTGCAGCTAGAATAGTTTATATTGACTAAGTTGGCAAAGCCCTTGGTACGCGTCAGCTTAGTAGGCCCATAGTTCAGCTTTCAAAACGATGCGCCCGAGATGTCAGGGGGAGGAATCATTTTTTGGGCGGGTGAAGCTAGAATATTCGAGATTGAAGAAGAAGCACGGCATCCGTTGGATGGACATCCAATGGCCACTGCTGCTAGAAGCGTGTGTTGTCTATAAGTTGACAAAGCCTTGCATATGCGTCAACTCTTTTTTTTGAGGGGACGCGTCAACTTAGTAAGGCCACAAGTGTGTGGTAGAGAACTTATAGCCCATTTGAGATTTGTAAGAATGTGCAACCAATTTTTGAATTCTAATGGAATTTACTACAACCCATTTACAGTTTGTTAAAAGTACAACCCATTTCAACCAACCGTTCAAAACAGAATTCAATAAAATTTCCCACATTTTGATGGAATCCGAAATATTTTTATCCTGAAATTTCTAGTCAGATTAAATACAATTTCAATATAAATTTATATTACGTAAAAATCCAACAAAACATTGCGGTCGCAACAATTAATGAAATTAAATTTTTCAATATCCAAAAATAATGTTTTATAAAGTAATTACGTGTTTGGTGCATTTTTTATAGTTATTGCCCAGTTTTTATAATTACATCCCATTTATTATTTCTTAAAGCCTATTTTCTTGTTAAGCCTAATGCATCCCTCCTAGGAAAGATTTGCAGCCCAACGGGGTGGTGAATAACAACTTGACCTTGCCTGGGTATTCCTAAAAAAAGTATAGCTGGGCTAGCCATTTTCAGCTTGAAAAAAATTAATATCTGGGCTGGATATCTAGCCTGGGCTAGACGGGCCACAGCCCGCCCAGTTAATAGCTGCAGTGATGTTTTCGTTGTTGTTTAGGGGAGAAAAGTTAATATCTGGGCTAAACATCGCTCATGAAAAACTCTGCAGTGCTCACACCTCAAAAACACAAATACTGCTCGATCTGCTTGGTCCCAGCTGTCGGCCGCTTCTTGTGCAATTCTCTCATTTATTGATTACATAGGTTGACAATGGTGTGGGACCCTGATGTCAGGAAACCAGGAGGAAGCAAAAAAAATATTGTTTTATATACTAATAAGGAGGCACTTGCGTACGTGTGGCTATGGCCCTCGTGGGTCCCCACTTTCATCCTCTCCAAGTAAAGTCATCTCCTCATCCTCATGTCCGTTGACCATGTTGACAACGCGAGACGGTGGCGCCAGGGCGAGCGCAACAACTCGAAGGACGATGGAGAGGGCCTCACGGGCCCTATGGATAGTCTGATACAGCGCCCGCTGCTCATTCGGGAAGCCAGGATCATAGGGCCACATGTCCGCGATGGCATTGTCGTTCGCTTGTTCACCGGTGCACGTTGAGCAGACGGAGGTTGCAGCATAGGTCCTCCTGCGCTGGTAGCTCTTCCGCCATTAGGGCGTCGAAGTGCAGCCGCACCTGCTCTATGGTGAACACGGCGTGAACCGGCTTGGACATTAGCGCCGGCTCCTGGTCGAAAGCTACGTCCATCGTCAGATTGTCATCGCTCAGCTTGGCGAGGTAGCTGGCGAGCCAGCATGTCCGGTTGCTGGACCGACCCGCTGCCAAGCACGAGTCTGACTGCCCTAGCCCACCCAGACCGCCTCCCTCGCCCGCGCGCATTTTCCGCCCAAAACGGTCAGCGCCGCCCGCCCCGCTTCCCGGTGCATGTGATTGCTTCGCCTTCAAACGACACAAGTGCCATCCGCCCGTCCTTCTGCAACCCACGTTAATGATACACGGTTGCCGAGGCGGCTACTCCGGCGCCACACATCCGTCCCTCCGCCGCCCACCATTGCTATATAAACTGCTGCGTCGACCATAGCCACAGTCATCCGCATCCGTTCCTATTCTCCTGTCCACACCACTACTGCCCACCATGGTTTCCTCGTGCTCCAGCGCTCTTCGGGACGGGCGGATGACAGACCACAAGGAGATGGCAGCCATTGCTGCCGACTAGTTGGCCGGCAGGCAGCCGAAGGACGACGACTTCCCAATGGAGAACATGGTAGTCGACGATCCGGCGCCAACCCCCTCCTCCGTGCCATCCTCGCCGGTGCATTGCACCATGACCATCGGCGAGGCCCGTGGCCAATATATGGACACAGTGAGGCAGAAGCGTGAGGAGCAGTTCCAGGAGGCGCAGGCCAACGCCTCCTACAACCACCATCTCCTCCAGGAGCACCTACAGGCGGAGGAGCAAATCACCGCGGAGCGGGCGGAGCAGGAGGCGCTGCTCGACTCATACTGCTCCGCCTGCGAGGGCCGCCTCGATCACTGGCGGTACCGCATGCGGGTGGCGGAGGCTGTGACCGCCTACAAAGAGGGCGCTGAAGCGGGCGAGGCGCTGTTTGGTGAGACCGAGGACGAGGCAGAGGACAATGCCGGCTCCGACGAGTCCCCGCTCCGCTGGCGTTGACAAGGCCCTGCTCCGCCGAGGCCCTGTGGCGCCAACAACGAGGCAGAGGAAACCACCGGATCCGCCGAGGCTCCACCTTGCCAGCAACGAGGGGGAGGATTTCCTCCGCTCCACCGAGGTGCCGCCCGCCGGCAACGAGACAGAGGACATCGCCGGCTCCGCCGAGGCCCCGCCCCGCTGCCAGCGAGGCCGCGCCACACAGAAAACGAGGAAGAGTAGAACACGGTAGGTCGCCGCCACTCGGGTCCAAGTAAGGACACCGCTGCAACCCTCGGTTGAAGCCAAGCTAGGCGGGTTGACCACTGACGGCCGATTAGCTTCTTGGCGGCGACGTGGAGTCGGAGAGCTATGTTGGAGAAGGACGCTGCTTCTACTTAACTGCTGGTGCAGTTGGCTGACTGACACTTGGGCCCAATAGGCATCTGGGCCACATGTCAGTTACGCAACTGCACCTGCAGTTAAGTCACTTAAGCTTCTGTTTGGCTCAGCAGGACACAGGTGGGTAGCTTCGGTTAATTAATTATACGTCCAGCGCACCCCTTTTTAGTTGAAGAATGTATGAAATGTAATGAAATCCGGCATGTTTATATGAAATCCGACCGTGTATGAATGAATTTATTTCAATTAGTTCGAATTGTTGTATCACTAGCATTGGATGAACATGCAAAACAATACATACTAGCATTATTCCCAGGGTGATCACCTCGTTTGCAGCCGTTTCACATGTACTTCCTTCGGTCCTTTCTAGTCTGCATACAAGTTTTGTCTGCAGTCAAAGTATCTCTACTTTGACCAATCTTATAGAAAAAAGTATGCACTTTCACAATGTGCAAAGTAAAAAGGAACAGAAGGACTACAAAGAGTTTGAGCTGCTTTTTAGCATTCCTGTACATTGCAATCAAACACACAGGCCTGGCAATTCATAGAGAACATTCAAAACAATCGATGATTATGCATCTCAGTGATTCACATGTCAGAGCCAATATTTACTTCACAACTGACGAATAAACAAAAAATGGACCAACGCTGCTGACAGCAAAGGGCGTCCCATTCGAAAATATCAAACGCATGTCTTCTTGCTAAAATCAATGAGCAAAATTTGACAAGGTTTTCCCATTCCAAAATATCAAATGCCTACAATTGTGGAATGGGCAGGGTTTGCCATCAGTTCGGACATTGACATGGCACCTCGTGCTAAATAAACCAGCTATTCTTTTTGTGCAGTTCCACCAAAATCAACCAAATTCGCGCGTAGCTTGTATGATTTCGCCCTTATATGTTGCAACACCTTGAACTTATCGGCACCTCCTTTCTTGTGGTGAAAATGAATGATTCGATGTATTCATGAACATTTTTTGCAGTTCCCATTGAAATCAAGCTGAGCACCCTGTTTGCACAAATACAAAAAAGTGATTAGTATAAAGCAAACTGTACTATGAATTGACAGTTTAAACAGGCACCGACATGGTCCATGTAGAGCACACTTTTCGAAAAATGGAACTCACCGGAAAGAATCCTAGAACAACATTGTACTCATGCATCACAACAAGAAAAGGGAGATTTGCCAGTCCTTCTAAGCTGAAGTTAGTTTCGTCTTGTGGGGGGTAATGGAACCATCCTTCAACTGCTCCTTCTGATGAGAAGATAGACAGGGCTTCTTCATCCTGGCATAATCGAAACTAGTCAGTTCACGTACTCCATATTCTTCTTCAGAGGAGGATGATCCTGTTGTGCAAAGACAAGAGGATAACTAAATGCTAGCATCCCTGTTTGCTCGAAAAAAGGAAAGGAAATATTTAAAACAACACAAATGAAGCAATTCTCAAGGACAATACCACTTTTTGATGACAGTATCTAAACAGTAGCACAACACCAATAGAGATGACAGAGCTCAATCATATGGATGAAATCAGTGGGCGAGTACCAACCTTTGTCAGGACGCTTATTGTGTAGAGCATACAGATGAAGCACTTCTCTGGAACCATCTGTTGCTATCTACTGTGGTGGCCATGCTTACTATATACTCCTCGATTAGATTAATGTTTCCAACATCTTCTTGTGCAGTTCCACTAAAATATATGGTATCTTCAAAGAAGATCCCTGTTTGCACAAGTAGAGATAATTACGTATTACATTAAGAGTGGCATCAAATTAGTGGCAAAACAATTGATCGTTCCAGCCATAGCAATAAATTAAGATGCAAAACTATATCATTACTTGTGTCATCATAGTTCCAGTGCTTCATTACAGCACCAGGAGTTGATTTTTGTTTTTCTTCTACTTGTCCTTACCCCTCATCACTTGGTTCAATAGCAGACAAGCTTCGCCTTTAATATAAGATTTGGCATGTCAATTAAGTTGCACAAGTATAGCACTAAACAATGACACTAATTTTCTGATGAAAATGGCAAAATACATGCAAACAGTTGTGAAATATCCTTATCTTACCTCAATGGTATATTGCGATGCACATACGGATTGGAAGTCTTGTCTCCATTTGTGTAGTTCACTAAAATCAAGCAACATTACCGCACAAGTAGCACAACATATGAAACCACACTGCAAAATCACGTGAAAGAAGGCTAGTACTGACCTCTGATGATGTGGAATTCAAACAACTCACAATAAGAAGATCTAAACCAAATTTGCCAAAACGGATATGAAGTAAGATCTCCTCTTGTGCAGTTCCACTAAGATCAAGCAATAAACCAACATTGTCGCTGTGACATTTTGGTTGAACTGCACAAAACACTCTTAAAACAAAAGTGTTTTGTGCAGTGCAACAAAAGGTCACAATGGCAACAAGGTGAAGTAGATAACCCTGTTTACACAGAGGTGCAAAGGAAACAACTAGTGGTCAATAATGGTGGATGACACAAAAGCCAACAAAAGGAAGCATCTACCTTACCTAAATGGGAAAGAAAGCAAGACAGTAGCATTTCTCAAATGGTTGCATTGATTAATATTAACAGAGAGATTATATTAACAATAAAATTCGTTAAACATGTAATTTGCTTTTAACTGTGGCATTGCATCAATTTTCCAGCGGCATTATTAGAGGGTGCTTGTTTATAGGGACATTTTGGTGGAGGGACTAAAAATACTCCGTGTCAGTCCCATCTAAACCAAATAGGAGGGACTTTTAGGGACTAAAAGTGGGCATTTGGGACTAAAGAAAGAAGACCCCGAGGGAGAGTCTCTTGGGACTTTTTCCAATAGTTGCCCCTGCCACGCATCGCACCTCGTCTCTATGAGTTCATTACTAGGGGTAACATGGTCTTTTAGCATGTCATTTAATAACCTCTAGTCCATGTTTAGTCCCTGGAATCAAGCAGGTAGGGACTAGGGAGTTTTTACCAAACAGGGCCTTAGATTAACAACAACTAAAGACTTGCACGGGATAGTGGACGCACCAGCACCATGTGCATCTACCGATGTACTGGGGTGATGCATAGTCTATTGCAACAAAGAACAAACAACCAAGGAGCATATTTGTGTTGGTCCCAGTTTTGTTATCTTTAGACACCTTTCCCTATGTGAGCGCAGCAAATCTAGTCCTGCTCAAACTCTATAGCCTTGTCCCCCAAAACAAAAGATCAGTTTGTTACAGATGTGCATACTGCGTTTGTCATTGTTTTCCCTTTTTAACCAACATAGGTGCTGGATAGCCAGTCTGTACTAGTACTTTCCCCACTTCCTTTCCTCTTTGAACCACGTCCTAGATTTATGCTATACAACTTTCTCCCATTCCTATCCTCTTTGAACCACGTCTAAGATTCATGCGATACAACTTTCCCCACTACTTTCCCCCTTCCTTTCCTTTTTGAACCACGTCCTGGATTCATGCTATACAACTTTTCCCACAACTTTCCCCCATTCCTTTCCTCTTTGAACCACGTCCTAGATTCATGGTATATAACTTTCTCCACTACTTTCCTGTTTGATCCAACACCTAGATTCAAGTGCAGAAGCGGAAAAAGCCAACATGCAGCTAGAGCAATGCATGTGGAATAAGTAAATTATACCTTAAGGTTCTTGGGGTGTGGTTCGGTGGGCGATCGGAGGCCGTTCGACCCACACTATGTACGGCGGCAAAGAAGAAGGGGTCGGAGGCCCTCCCGCGCCGCCGCTGGGTGAAAGTGAACAGTTGCGCCGGTAGTGGATTCCCTCCTCCCTCGCCAACGACGACAATGTTAAGCCTCCTTCCCTTCCCGGCGGACGGATCCTGCCGGCTCTTTGACCAGCAGTGAGGGGAGAGAGAGAGGCCAACGAAGTCTTGTTTAGATCTGGAGAGGGTGAGAGAGTGTGAAGAGAGCAACTACAAGCAGACCAGTAGTGAGGGGAGAGAGATAGGCCAATGAAGTCTTGTTTAGATCTGGAGAGGGTGAGAGAGTGTGAAGAGAGCAACTACAAGCGATGAGGCTCCACCGTGTATATATATACTGGAGAGAGTGTGAAGAGTGCAAACCCTAGAAAACAAGCGCCGAGGCTGCAGCTTATACGTGATGACGTGATTATACGGTCACTACGAGATCGTATAGCTCCGTATCCATCCATTTTGACCAGTCAAAGAATCCTCCTAGCACGAATTATGCTCAAGTGTAGTTATCTAACCCGAGACCTCAAGTTTGATGAGCGAACAGGCTAACTAGCTACACAACCCTCCCGTTATGTTGACGGGAGGAAAATAACCTTTTATACATTCCTGCATTCGTGTGACAAGCATGCCATGTTTTTTTGTGTGTGGGAGTCATTGGGATTTAAATCATAATCGTGTCATGTGGCTTTGGTGGTAAGACTATCCAAAGTGGTGCAGAAATAATGCAGCCATAGTCACCTTACCTCTCTCCACGTAGTATGTTGGGTCCCACCAGTCAGAGGGTGAAGCAAACAAATTAATAAGAAAAATTAAAAGCTCCAGCGGTGTATCTTACCTCACACATCTCGCTATTGCTCGGGAACACTGTCCAATTGATGCCTCTGTTCGCTCATGTACTATTTTAAGTGAATCCTTATTATAACATGCACACAATTTTGGGCACTTCTATTCGACCAAAGTCAGTGTGCCACCGTATCTCGTACGACTCCCTCCGTCTAGGTGTAATAAGTCACATTAGAAGGTGCAGCGGGACCAAGGTGCAAGCAGATTGGAGGAGAAGGAGAAACTTGATCGGTCATTCCTCCAATCAAAGCCCTGATTTCTGTCTTTAAACGCAACAATTAATCCAAACAACTAAGAGATGTCGTTTTAGCTACCATGCAGGGCCACGTATTAACTCGCATGCAAACCGACTTTGATTTCTTGACTGATCAACGCGTAGTTGCGCTCCATGCATTGGGTTTCCGGGGGAGATACAAGGCAGAGTAAGGAGCATTTTGTCACATTGCTTAGGTTGGTCATAGTGGTGAGTAACTTGGACTAGTACAACATGCATATGTTACTAGTCTATGTTAGTAATACGTGAAGTTTGCCGTCGGAAGCGAGCTGATCTGGCTCTCCCGAGCTAGCAAGGTTTTTCTAGCCCACCCAAGCTAGCTGCCCACAAAAGCTAACATATTTTAACAGTTACAAATGCCTAACCTTGCCCGGCTATGCTATTAGCTGTTCTTGCTAAGGATCCAAACGCTCCCTAAGTAACAACGCTTGCTAGCAACGAGGCCAGGAGGGGATTGAGATGCAAAGTTAATGGACGATGCCTAAATTTTTTGGGAATATACGATTTTCGTAGGATGACTTAACACCTAGACGGAGGGAGTACTACTCCTCAGTCCAGGTTTGATGGAATATTCGTCACCTCTTCTCTTCTTGTACGTACTCCATTTGTATCTCACTTCCTATGGCTTCGCACTCGCATGATTTTCCTATTCTATGAACCTGTGTGTGCGTGTGCGTGTGCCTGTGTGTGTTTAACAGCATGTGTGTGTGTTAGAGAGAGCGACAGATCGACCTACTCCTACAGAGAGATGGTGTGTACTGTACGATTTTAGCCGCCAGAGTCGGTGCATCCTCTCGTTTCCGGGCGTCCGATAGGGACAGGCAGATAGCTGCCACACCCGCTCCAGACCAGCCTGGCCCACCCAAAGCCCCTCAATTGCCCGCGCGCACTTCCTGCCTAAAACGGTCAGTGCCGCATTCATGCCCGGGCAGAGCGGATGCGACCTCTCACTGGCACCTGCGTTGAAGGGAGAAGCGGATTCAAGAGTGATGGTTGCTTCGTCCGTCCAACTTACTGCTGGGTCTATGTGATTTGACGGCTCATTGGTCATTATTACTGAGCTGGTAGGACTGCTGGATGTCCCATGCTTTCGGCGACAGGAGGTACTACTACATTACAATTTTCTCCATTCTTACGACGGAGGAGTGCAAGAGCAGTGAAAACACACAGGCTCAGTGATTACATGGCCCACCTCACACTATCACCATATTTTCTGGACATCATGCGACACCTAACTCTTTACATAGTACTCCCTCCGTTCCTAAATATAAGTCTTTGTAGAGATTCCACTAGGTGGACTACATACGAAACAAAATGAATGAATCTACACTTAAAATGCATCTATATACATCCATATGTGGTTCATGGTGAAATCTCTACAAAGACTTACATTTAGGAATGGAGGAAGTACTTGTATAGTACGTACTGTAATTTATCAGCGAGATAGTACAATGCTATGAAGCTTCCAGCTTCTGTTACATGTATCTTGCATCCAAGGTTGCCCGTTGCAACATTTCATCAAATACAAAGAAGACTAACATGCATGCTATTGCATCTCAATGATTGACAGATCATAGCAAATATGTACTCCTTCCGTTCCAAAAAAAGTGTCTCAACTTTATGCTACATACGAAGCAAATGAGTGAATCTACACTCTAAAATACATCTATATACATCAGTGTTTGGAGTATGTACTAGTAGTTCATATTGAAATCTACTAAAGGACATATATATTCCAAACAATATGATAATCTCTCTAACCAAGGTAGTAGGGACGAGGAGTAAACGGAGGGAGTAGTAAAATTTTCTCCTCGTCCTGCGAGCCACCGCACACGTGGGTGAGGGAGCAGGCGTAAGCCGTATAGTACTACTACTACTCATGCAGTCCCTAGCCATTGAAACAGAGACAGCTAAAGAAAAAAACGATCCATGCAGTCCCTAGCCCTTGAACTGTAAACCCTAACCAGGCTTTAATTTGCTGGCAACGTCGGTGCTTCCTAAGAAATGAAGTTTGCAACCCTTTGACCATCGGATCATTTTTTGCAGTTTCACCAGAATCGAGATGAGCATCCATGTGGCAAAGAAATTGAAGAAGCGTGATCAGAATAAGATTACTGGGACTAGTTGATGAGACATAAACTCATCACAAATACAGTACGTAGAAGCCAGTAGAGGTATGTGCGTGGCAAAGAAGTAGAGAAATATCCACATGGAGTGATGTGGACAGCTGGAGCAGTGGTGCAAGCCGCATGTAAAGGGCGTTGTATGTAAAGGATGTCGGGACGTAGCTCAACCTAGAGGAGGGCGGCGGGAGGAGGCAACTACCCATGTCGTGGCACTGAGCAATGGACGAAGGCAACCTCACCGGCTTTGTGGGAGAGAATGGCGGGGACCCCTGATCGGGACGTGCCGACAGTGGGTTTTCGCCGTCGGCGATGGCGACCACATCTACACTAAGCATCCACCCCTTCCCCCGGCGGACGTGATCTGCCGGGATGTTAGAGATGTGGCCATAGTGTTTTTGTGCGAGAGAGTTTGAAAACTGAAGAGAGCAACCCCAGCAAGCAACCGTGTAGGCTCGTCCTGCCTATGTATATACTGGAGCAATTTCCTTTTCTCTCCATATGAACCTATTTATATTGCGTACGTGCCACTGAAGAAAAAAACTTTATTTATAAATGACGGGGCACCTACTACTCGTTCTCCTATAAACCTTGCGCTTGGCATCTCCAAACTATTAACTTTGTGATTGGCTCTTCGCCTCTTTAGGAAGTCGAGCAATAATGGTATTGCAATATATATCGTTCTGGCTATATGAGACCCAATGAATTGCTGCACGTCCACCATGTGGCGAGGGTCGAGGGGCGAGGGCGAGTGCGTACTATTACATCCATTTCAATATGGACTACATACAGAGAAAAATGAGTGAATCTACACTCTAAAATACGTCTATATACATCAGTGTTTGGAGTATGTACTAGTAGTTCATATTGAAATCTACTAAAGGACATATATTCCAAACAATATGATAATCTCTCTAACCAAGGTAGGGACGAGGAGTAAATGGAGGGAGTACTAGAAAAAATTTCTCCTCGTCCTGCGAGCCACTGCGCGCGTGGGCGAGCGAGCGGCGTACTAAGCAAGCTTCTCCTCGTTCTGTGAGTTGACGGGACACATCAAAAGTACTCCAGTGTATAGAGCCTTGCCTCTAAGGTAGGCCCCACATGGTTTGCCTCTTTTTTAACATAAAGCATCAAGTCGCAATTTGTTTGTTCACTCGTGGTAGACGATCCTCCCTCCATCTAGTGGACAACCAGTACACGTGTCAAGTTACCATGTGGGCTGCCTTTTCGTACATAAATGAGCTCCACCGTGTACCCGCGTGGGTGTGGTTGGGAAAGAGACGGGAGTACGTGCGCCGTGCGTGCACCTCTTCTCTTCGTGCACGTCCCCTACCTACGTGGGTGTGTGTGAGAGATACAACCCTAGACAAATGGCTTGTGCGTTCATTAGTGTTTTTTGTTTGGGGGGGAGGTTGATTTCGTGAATGTATTTGTGGGAAGATGTGTCGATGACATCTCAAACAAAATGGTTCATGCAATGTGTGTGAAATGGAGGCCTATCCACGAGAAGAGAGGGAGGGTCATGGATATCGATAGAGTCGAAGAGAGGATCAAGTGGGTGGGTGCGAGATTGATGAAGAGAGCCATCGAAATTGTGTGTGTGTGCAAGTCAATGATATAGGGCGACTGACCTAGCTACCGAAATGTCAGAGGGCATAGGTCAAGTTTTTGTGTGGCAGGGAGACATGAGTAGAGCACTCGATGTATCGGTGTGTGTGTGTGCAAGGGGGTGGGGGAGGGGTAGGCAGAGGCCTAACTATAGAGGTAGAACGACTCGTATATGTGTTGAGAAGGAGAGACCCAGCTATGTCTTGAGGGAGATAGGTCGACGTCCATACATAACTGAAGGACGTGAAATAGGATGGGACAGAGAGAGAGAGAGGAGAGAGAGAGGGAGGGAGAGGGGTAGAGTGCTGGATGGGTGATGGAGTTGCTTCTCGAAGATGGTGGGAGAGGCCTACTAGACAAGCTGAGGGTGGAACTTCAATATTATCAATAAGAGTGGGGATATGTTTCCATGTGTGCCTGTGTGTGATAGATCTATCAGGACACATCCATGGATGATGAAGGGGAACCATGTGTTTGGTAAGCAAACCTAACTAGATCGATAGATCAATTATTGTTTGTCGGAGGAAGGGGGAGACACAACTAATGAGGTAGATCGATCAACGCGTGGGAAAAAATGAGTTATAATGAGCTAGCTAGCTATATGTATAGCGGGAGATCGGTCGGTGTACGTCCATTTATTAGAGGCGAATAAGGCCCGGCGAGACGGATAGACAGAGAGAATGGAGCTAGGAGGTGGTGCAAGAGGCCCATTGAAAGTGCGTTATATCGACTAGAGGGGGGGTGAATAGGCAATTTTTATGAAATTCTTCACTAAGGAATTTGCCGGTGAGGAAATTCCTTAGCGAAGAACTACAAGCAGCGGAATGAGTACTCAAAAGTAAACATAACAGAATACAAGCATAGTCATCATGATGAAATGAAGACAAGCACAGAGTATAGGAAGCGTAAGCACAGGATAACACAGGATGAAGACAAACAGACTGAAGAAATTGAACTGAGGAAATTGAGAAAGTCTTCAGTCAAAGTCTTCAAACATAGATATGAACAAGCACACAACACAGTTATGAGGAAATTGAGAAAGTCTTCAGTCAAAGTCTTCAGTCAAACCTACGAAGGTCGAGGCAGTGAAGCTCTTCCTCACTGGCGATGATGAAGTAGCGGCGGCGCTAGGGTTTGAGAAGCTCAAGCTGGAGAGAGATCGACCGGAGTAAAAGAAGTGAGGAAGGAAAGGAGGGGTATTTATAGCCACGGTGAAAAACTGTTCACCCGAAGAAATTGGACGAACATGCCCCTGACCCTTCTCATTCGCTTGACATGTGTCACCCACGTACTAAGAGGTGGAGATCGTGTGCGGTCGTGGGTGAATGGATAAGTGTATCGTGGGATGCGGAACGGTTTGAGCGGCAAAGCCGGAAATTTTGATAAGATAGGTTTTAAAGTTTCGTTCGCAATTTCTTCAGCTGACAAGGACACAGTGAAGATTTTGAACGAGTTTCAATTAGAACACACATGAAGAATTTGTGAACAGGTTGGGTTGAGTGTAGCATAGAGGGGAAGGGTCCGATCACATTCACTTAGCAGAAAAACCAACTTGAAGAATTAGCAATAAGTGAATGCCGTAGAGGACATAAACTCATACATATATATAGTCAATGAAGAAAAATGACGGAAACAGTGAAGACAATGCAAAGTTGAAGAATATGAACAATTGAAGAATTTCAACTTTTGGTGGTGGCGTAACCCACCGTATAAGAATGATGATTTCAGACACCGCGTACAATTATCGTAGGGTTTTGAGAATCAAATTCTTCGTTAATTTCTTCACACTAAGAGTGTTATTCTTCATTGATTGAAGAAACATTATGTGTTGCACATCTAAGTCATGAAGTTTGCATAAGTGTTAGGATGACTGTCCTTTTCAAAGAACATTCGAAGATTCTAGGATATTTAGCTCACACCGCAACTTGCTAAATCTCTTCTCATCCAAGGGCTTTGTGAAGATATCGGCTAGCTGTTCTTCAGTCTTCACATGCTCAATAGAAATGTCGCCATTCAACACATGATCATGAAGAAAATGATGACGAATCTGAATGTGCTTTGTCTTCGAGTGCTGAACTGGGTTGTGAGCAATCTTGATGGCACTCTCATTGTCACAGAAGAGAGGCACATTCTTCATGTTGACGCCGTAGTCCTTGAGAGTTTGCTTCATCCATAGCAAGAACCAACGGCAATATACTCAGCTTCAGCAGTAGATAGTGATACGCAGTTCTGTTTCTTCGAGGACCAACAGACCAAAGATCATTTGAGGAAATGAGATGTACCAGATGTTGACTTGCAGTCCACACGATCACCCGCATAGTCATAGTCAGAATATCCAATGAGATCAAAAGCCGAGCCCTTGGGGTACCATAATCCAAGTGTTGGTGTGTGAGCTAGATATCGAAGAATATGCTTCACAGCCTTATGGTGTGATTCCTTCGGTGTAGCTTGAAATCGGGCACACATGCAAACACTAAGCATTGTATCTGGCCTAGATGCACATAAGTACAATAAAGAACCAATCATGGAGCGGTATACCTTATGATCAAAGTCAATACCATTTTCATCAGTGCACAGATGGCCATTTGTGGGCATAGGAATATTGACGCCTTTGCAATCTTGCATGCCGAATTTCCTCAGTACATCCTTGAGGTATTTCTCCTGAGATATGAATATGCCATTGGCGTTGTTGACGAATTTGAAGACCTAAGAAGAATTTCAACTCTCCCATCATAGACATTTGATATTCTTCACTCATCATATAGGCAAATTCATCACTATAACATTGGTCAGTACAACCAAAGATAATATCATCAACATATATTTGGCACACAAACAATTCACCATCGTAAGATTTAGTGAAAAGCGTAGGGTCGAGTGAACCGGGTTTGAAGCCTTTCTTCATGAGGAATTCCTTCAAGGTATCATACCACGCCCGTGGGGCCTGCTTGAGGCCATAGAGGGCCTTGTTGAGTCTGAAGACTTTGTCAGGATTCTTTGGATCTTCAAAACATGGGGGTTGAGCAACATATACTTCTTCCTCAAGCTTACCATTGAGGAATGCACTTTTCACATCCATTTGATATAAAGTGATATCATGATGGTTAGCATAAGCAAGTAATATGCGAATAGCCTCACGTCCAGCAACAGGTGCAAAAGTTTCATCGAAATCAATTCCTTCAACCTGTGTGTAGCCTTGAGCTACAAGCCGTGCCTTATTCCTCACCACAAGGCCATTTTCATCTTGCTTGTTGCGGTAGATCCACTTTGTGCCAATGATATTGTGCTTGCGAGGATCTGGGCGTTTGACCAGTTCCCAAACATTGTTGAGCTCGAACTGATGTAATTCTTCTTGCATGGCCTGAATCCACTCAGGCTCCAGAAATGCTTCATCTACCTTAGTGTGATTTGTAATAGAGACAAAAGCATATTGCCCACAAAAGTTAGATAAATGTGAAGCTTTTGAGCATGTGAGAGGACCTGGTGCTTTGATGTCATTGATGATCTTTTCAACTTGCACTTCTTTTGCAATGCGAGGATGAGCTGGTTGTCGTTGAAGAATTTGATCAGCATCCTCTTCAGCACCATTTTCTTCAGTATTTTCTTCGGGTGCATTAGCTCGACGTTCTTCATGTTCTAGAATGAATTCTTCAGCAGATTCTTCAGTGGGAATGACATCCTCAGTAGCCTTGAACTTGATAGTTTCCTCAGGTGATGGTTCATCTATCACAGTAGGTAGGTGCTCTCTTTGCAAGCCATTAGTTTCATCGAACCGCACATCTACAGTTTCAACAACCTTGTGAAGAATGTTGTTGAAGACTCTGTAGGTGTGCGAGTCCTTTCCGTAACCAAGCATAAAACCTTCATGTGCTTTCGGTGCAAATTTTGAGTTGTCATGAGGATCTCTTATCCACCATTTAGCACCAAAGACTTTGAAATAACTTATATTGGGTTTCTTATCAGTGAGGAGTTCATAGGTAGTCTTCTTGAAGAAATTGTGAAGATATACTCTGTTGATGATGTGGCACGCAGTATCAATTGCCTCAGTCTAGAAACGACGAGGCGTTTTGTATTCATCAAGCATAGCACGAGCCATCTCAGCGAGAGTCCTGTTCTTGCACTCCATGACGCCGTTCTGCTGAGGAGTATAAGGAGCAGATAACTCATGAGTAATACCAAGTTCATCAAGATAGTCATCAAGACCAGAATTCTTGAACTCAGTGCCATTGTCACTTCTGATGCGCCTGATCTTCACACAAAATTTGGTTGAAGCCCTCGAGGAAAATCATTTGAAGACCTCCTGCACTTCATGTTTGTAAGTAACAAGGTGTACCCATGTATAATGAGAGTAATCATCAACAATAACAAAGCCATATTGAGATGCTTCATTTGAAACAGCAGAATAATGATTAGGACCAAAGAGATCCATGTGAAGCAATTCAAATGGGCAAGTAGTGGTCATGATAGTCTTCGCTAGATGCTTGGCCTTTGTCATCTTCCCAGCTTCACAGGCTCCGCATAGGTGATCCTTGAGGAATTTGACATTCTTGATGCCAATGACATGCTTCTTCTTCGCAAGCGTGTGCAAATTCCCCATGCCTGCATGACCAAGTCGTCGATGCCAGAGCCAGCCTTCTGAAGCTTTTGCAAGTAGGCACACGGCTGGTTGTGGTCCTGTAGAGAAATCAACAATATACAGATCTCCTCTCCTAAAGCCTTCGAAGACTTTGGAATTGTCAGCTTCCATAACCACAACACAACAGTACTTTCCAAAGACAACAACCATATCAAGATCACAAAGCATTGAGACAGACATAAGGTTGTATCCTAGGGACTCAACAAGCATGACTTTGTCCATGTGTTGATCCTTTGTGATCGCAACCTTACCTAGACCCAATACCTGACATTTGCCTTTGTCAGCAAAGATGATATGCTTCAGATGCAACGGAGATAATGGAGCATCCATCAATACATTCTTGTCACTAGTCATGTGATTTGTACATCCACTATCAAGGACCCACTCAGTGGCTTTGGGTTGATCATCCTGCAGATGAATTAGTGTAGCTTACAAACTCATATACTTCATCAATGAAGAATATGACATCAATTCATCAGATCAATTTCATCAAGCAAAAGAACAAATAAAGCAGTGTGAGGACGTGAGAAATGAAAGTTCATTTCTTCATGATTAGCATGCGTCCTATCAGGCATACTCAGGTCTCCAGCAAATTCTTCAGACGATTACATACGTCTGGAGACCTGACCCTGTAGAAGAGATTAGTTCTTTTTCTTCACCACCCACATCTGAAGGGGTGGCAAAGAGTTCATCACTCTGCGAACTCCATACGAGAAGGATGGCATAGAAGCCAGTCCATTTCGTTTCACATAAGGGGGGTTAGAATAAGCATAAGAGTAAGCAGAGAAATTCTTCGAGGACTTATGGACATAATGATTTGAAGCATAATGCACATATCCATAATCCTTAGATCTTCCCTGCGAAACAGACGGGTTAGCACGATGATGTTCATATGAAGACTTTGATCCTTTTGAGGAATATGATCCATGTGAGGAGTTTGGTCTATATGAGGACTTGGATCCATATGAAGAATTTGGTCCATATGAAGAATTTGATCTGGGGTTCCTATTCTTCACAGGTGGTGTCATGATGACATTCACCTGAAGATTTTCAAGGCATCTTTTGGGAACCCAGATTTTCTTCATAGGGGAACCGTTCCTGCAGTTAGTGCCAACATATCTAGCAAATACTTAACCATTCTGATTTTTGAACAATTTATAGTTGGAGTCAAATGACTCATCATCAGAATGAGGATATTCACATGCAAATCCAAACAAATTAGATGGATCAACTTGAGGTCCCTTTGCAGCAACCCATGTAGTTTTGGGGTACTGCTCAGGCTTCCAATATGTACCATCAGCATTGAGTTTCCTCTCAAAAGCAATACCCTCTTTCCTAGGGTTCCTATTGAGGATCTGCTTTTTAAGCACATCACAAAGAGTCTGATGCCCTTTGAGGCTTTTGTTCATGCCTGTCATGTACAATCCCTTCAACCTTGCATCATTAGTGATACTAGTAATGTCCTCAGATGAGGAATTAGTGATAGCAGAGGCATGTGAAGAATTTGAAACATTAGCAGCATTTGAACATTCAGGTGAAGAATTAGCAGATTCACGTTCAATGCACTTCAAGCATGGAGGAACAAATTCTTCCTGAGAAGCGCTGATTTGTTGAGCAAGTAATGAATCGCGCTCCTTCTGAAGATCTTCATAACTCACTCTTAGCTTCTCAAGGTCTTGCTTTCTTTGAAGAAATTCATAAGAAAGCTTCTCATGATCGGATAAAGAGTGTTATGTTGATCTTGAAGGGTGTCATACTTAGTATGAAGTCTCTGAAGACTTTCAGCCAAAGCTTTTGACTGATCCATTTCTTCACCCAACATATCATCGCTTTTGTTTAGCATGTAGTGAACTTTTTCCAAAGCTCATTGTTGTTTAGTGGCAAGGGAAGCAAGTTTGACATAGCTGGGTCCAAATTCATCAACAGATTCATCATCACTAGACTCGGATAGGTAGCATTCAGTTACCTCAGCATCTTTTGCCATAAGGCATGATGCAGAAGATGATGATTCTGGTTCGAATGTGATCGCTTTGAGAGATTCCTTGAAGTCCTCAAACCAAGGATCATGACAGGTTCGATGACCTTCATAGACCTCAGAGAGACGGTCCCAGATGAGCTTCGCATGATCGAGATGCATGATATTCCTGAACTAATTTTGTGACAGACTGGAGCAAATGACATCCTTCGCCGTGAGGTTGAGAAGAGTGTACTTGCGAATGTCATCAGCTTCCGCCATCTTGCATAGATCGGTCAGACCAATCTCAGTGACGGTCCACAGCTTGTTGTTCATCGCCATGAGGCGTTTCTTCATCATGGCCTTCCACTTGGGATACTCGTGACCGTCAAAGATGGGGCATGTCACTTTCGTCATACCCGCGGTTGACATAACTAAAACTCCAGGCGGTTAAACCAAAATCACACAGAACAAGGGAGTACCTTGCTCTGATACCAATTGAAAGTGCGTTATATCGACTAGAGGGGGTGAATAGGCGATTTTTATGAAATTCTTCACTGAGGAATTTTCCGGTGAGGAAATTCCTTAGCGAAGAACTACTAGCAGCGGAATGAGTACCCAAAAGTAAACATAACAGAATACAAGCATAATCATCATGATGAAATGAAGATAGGCACGGAGTACAGGAAGCGTAAGCACAGGATAACACAGGATGAAGACAAACAGACTAAAGAAATTGAACTGAGGAAATTGAGAAAGTCTTCATTCAAAGTCTTCAAACACAAATATGAACAAGCACACAACACAGTTATGAGGAAATGAATGAGTTGATGGAATAGAACCAGTAAGCTTGGTGAAGACAATGATTTGGTAGACCAGTTCCAACTGTTGTCTCACTTGTACGTCTGGTTGGAGTGGCTGAGTATTTAAACTCAAGGACACACAGTCCCGGACACCCAGTCCTGAGCAAGCAGCTCAGGACACCAAGTCCTCACCGTATTCTCCTTTAACTAAGGTCACACAGACCTCGTCCAATCACTCGTGGTAAGTCTTCAGGTGACTTCCGAACCTTCACAAACTTGGTCACTCGGCGATCCACAATTCCTCTTGGATGCTCTAGACCATGACGCCTAACCGTCTGGAAAAAGCACAGTCTTCAAAGGTAATAAGCGTCGGATCCACGCAGGATCAATATCTTCAGTGATGCTCAATCACTTGGGGTTTGTAGGTGTTTGGGTTTGGGTTTTTCCTCACTTGATGATTTTCGCTCAAAGTCCTCAGAGGATGGGTTGCTCTCAAATGACAAGTGTCAGTTTCTCTCGGAGAAGCCAACCAGCTAGTGGTTGTAGGGGGGGCGGCTATTTATAGCCTAGGGAGCAGCCCGACATGATAAGACATAAATTCCCTTCAATGATATGACCGTTAGGTGGATAGATATTTTGGGACAGCTGGCGCATAGCACAGCAACGGTCGGAATTTTGAGTAGCAAAATCCTCAAGGCTATCATGTTCCTCACTGTGTAGGCAATCCGCACTGGCGAATTCCTAACTCCTCAGTCAGAACAAATTCCTCAGAGACCAGAAGAACTTCGTCTCTATCGCTGAAGAATATGACTGGACTGTATGAGATTTCCAATGGCTTCACTCGAAGGGATTGGTAGGTGTAGGATTTTGAGTTGAGCATCACTTGGAAATTTTTCCTTAGTATATCCTTGACCCCCTTTAATAGTACGGTGTTTCCTATGAATCAAGAAAGAGAAAATGAAACTCAAAAACAATAGTCTTCATGCTTCATGTTCCTTGAATGAATACCAAGTCTTCAAGGTCACACCAATTTGTTCACTTTCAAAGTCTTCAGAAAGTCTTCAGAATATCAAAGTCTTCAGATGAAGAACTTCATTTTTAGGGGTCGAATTTCTTTGTAAATATCAAACTCCTCATAGACTTATAGACCTGTGTACACTCATAAACACATTAGTCTCTTAACCTATAGGTCTTCAATACACCAAAATCACTAAGGGGCACTAGATGCACTTACACCCAGCTACTAGCTAGATAGGGGGATGAGTGTGCGGTTGTGAGATCGATGAAAAGAGGGGCGAGAGTTTACACGTGTGTGGGAACGTATGAGAGACACGAGGCAAGGACACATAAAGGAGGAGATTGAAGGTGCGTGTGTATGTTGTAGGCAGACATCGCTGGAGAGGTTTATCGATCGGTGTGTGTCGGAAAGGAGTTGTGGAGACTATGGGAGAACGACCTAAAGAAGAAAAAAATGAATGTGCACAATGGATAGAATGCTGAGGAAGGGGGAGGGCGAGGAGGGCGTGTGCATGCACGAGAGAAAGTGAGTGGTAGCTACAAAGGTTAGAGGATTGTGTGGTCGCAAGAGACTAATAAAGATCATAATTTGATATGAAAGTGGATTCATATATTTGAATAGGAGATCATAGTGTTTTAAACATATGCATGCATGAATATAGCGGTGATACGCGTGTTGTGGTTTTGCACATGTTATACCATAATGTGATAATGCATGGCGTTTGCAACTCACAGCTAAATGTCGAACAATCTAAACCATACTATACATCGAACAATCTCACATTTTATTTGAATTTGTGATAATGTGTGGCATTTGCAGCTTACAACTAAATATCGAACAATCTAAACAATATTGTATATCAAACATTCTCACATTTTATTTGAATTTGTGGTAATGTGTGGTGTTTGCAACTCACATCTAAATACTTGTAGGCATAGGGGGCGGGGCACCATACATAATGTGATAAAAACATTATACAGATGAGACATGGTTTAGTTTGTGAAGATCTAGCTAGAGCTTGAAATGTACTATGATTTGAAATCAACATAAAGTGGATTCAAAAAATCGAGTTCGAGTTCATATAGTACACATAGTTTATATGTAACTCGAGACTAATCATGTGGTGTGCTGTGAAGATAATACACGAACAATGGTTTAACTTGACAATAATGATGATTGTAGATCTTATTAAAACAGAGAATCGAATTCAAATGCTTTGACTTCACAACAATCATTATTGTAGATCTTATTCAAATAGAGAAACGAATTCAAATTTATTTCATATTGAAGTTGTAGTATATACGTTTGGAATGCACTAAAACGTTCATTTGAGTACTAGGTTGCATGCATTATACACGTAGCTAAATATTTTAATTGAACATAACATGAATTCAAAGTTTTGAATGACATTTGTAGTGCAAATTGATTTGGTAAAGTACACATTAGGCTTGTCCGGAAATTTCAACCCGCGCCTTGTTAGCCCGAAATATTTAAATATATCTTTGTCTCGTTGTGCTCCGACAACTCCCTCCATCTCAACCCATGCCTTGCTATTATAAAATTACAATGCGCGTGAAAACTCCCACCTCCTGTGAAATCTCGACACGCAAAATGCCCGTGATACCCCTGAACCGAAAGAACCACCTCAAATCGGTGGGGGTACTTTCGTAATATACCCCACATTTCAGACAAGCGCGTCCCTAAGCCATGGTTCCCCACTCCCATCACATACGCCCACCCATTCGTACACCGAGGCCGGGAAAACCCATGAAGCCCCACACCCTCCTCTGTCCGCCACCTAGCCGGAGCCTCTTCCCCGACGACGTCGTCCACAGCAACACCTCGACGTCCCTCATCCACCATACCGGATTGTAGCGACCCGACCTCAGATGGCCAAGTCACTGTGCTTCAGTGTCATCCCCGGATCGGTAATGCTGACACACACAGTACTCAAAGGATTTATAACAAAGTGGCAATCACACACTTATTACATTGACTGTCTCAAAAGAGAACTTATTACAATAATATGGCTTAAGGCCATCTAATGCGATAACAGCGGAAGGCTTGGAAGATAAAGTGAGTCCATTAACTCCAATGGCATAGCTGAGCTGCACGGCAATGACCTAACGAACCTTACTCCTCATCTGAAAAGTCTGCAACATAATACGTTGCAGCCCAAAAACGGGCCAGCACATGGAATATGCTGGCAAAATAACACAGTAGAGCATGAACAGAATAATACTATCACTACATGCATATTTGGCTGGTGGAAAGCTCTATGGTTATAGTTTTGCAAAAAGCCAATTTTTCCGTACAACAAAGGAATAGATTTTAATTTAACTATCATGGTAGTTGAACAACATTGAGAGGGTTCCTCCAACTCAATCCCAATTAAAGTGATTAACATCCCAACAATGTTAATTAAGAATGATGAGATACATGTGATAACCCAAATACTAGATACTCAAGAATTGTCCATAACCGGGGACACGTCTAACCATGATTAGATTATACACTCTGCAGAGGTTTGTGCACTTTTCCCCACAAGACTCAATCGCCTCCGATGGATTTCTCGCACTAGAAGGTGTTTGAGAAACGGATGACCGAGACACAGCCTTTCAGAAACATTAACTCTCTACTCCGGACAGACCATACCAAACCTACATCCCACTACCTGCTGATCTGCATCTTCAAGAGCTTCACGTAACTTACTCAACTATGCTAGAGCCCATAATAGCCTGTGGCTGCACACGGAAGTTTCAAGCATGAATCATCTCAGTTCCCTTTGAGCCTGGGTGGCGGTCCATAGGAAGATCACACGGGTACTCCGGGATTTCCAAAAATACAGACAACACTGGGTACTCCAGGTGCCTCAATCCACCTAGATGTTAATTTAAGTTGCCACCTTAAGTTGAACCATTAATTAACAAACTCACATCTGTCATGGATTTCCCTCAAACCCAAACCACGTCTACGAGCATAGCATAGCATAGCAATTTAAGAAACGCGTAGAAGTAACTCCCAAGGGTTGGAATGTAACAGGGTAATAGGTTCTACCTCATCAACTACTTCCCAACCCACACGTTAATGACATCCTAATCATGCAATGTTTGAGGATTGGAACTAATGCATAAAAACTGGGTGATAAAAGGGTATGATCAAAGTGTTACTTGCCTTGCTGATGGTCTACGAAACCTAGGGACTCATAGTAGCACGCTTCGCACTCCGGGTGTTCTATCGCAAACAAACAATAACATACATAAGAAACAAGCAAAGATGCACAATCAAAATTCAAATAAAAGAGGTTGACCAGAAAGTTCAACTTAAGAACTCCGGTTCGCAAAAGAATTCAAATCAAACAGAGCAACGAAACTCAAACGGCGAAAGAAAGAAGCTTTGTTTACTAATCTGATCCTAGGTCAAAATTTTATAGTGGCAAAAACTTATTTAAGTTGGTTAAATGGAAAGAGGGTCTCGAGACGAAGATCTAGGCGCTTGAATCGCCTGATTCCGACTAACGAGCGAAGAGATAAACAGAAACTAAGATCGGATCAGAAATCGCGATCAGAAAACTCGCGGAATAAATACGATAAAAGAAAATTGACGAACAGACTAACGAACGAGCATTCGTTAGCTGTAACTAACGGGCGAAAACCGTTCGTTAAAACGAACGTACGGACGAACGTCCGCTAACTAGAAGAAGCGAGAAAAATCGGCGATCCGAAAAAAACAAATCTAGGGTTTTCTAAAAAAACCGAACAGTTCTTAAAAAACCGGCGGCTCGGATCCGGCGGCTACCTCCAGCGAGGGGCTCCGGCGAGGCGAGGTGGCGGGGTGGCGGCGCGGGGCGCGACAAGCGGCGGTGGCGGCTTAGCGC
>NC_041386.1:364455182-364473443 GCF_002162155.2 Triticum dicoccoides | reverse complement strand
GGGGGTGGCGGCTATATAAAGGGTGGGGCGGGGCGGCTTGCTTGCAGGAGGTGCAAGCGGCGGCGGCGGCGGAGGCCGGCTCGGACTCCTAGTCTGAGCGGCGGCGGGGCGGCCCGCGCGCGGGGAGGCCTGGCTCGGCTGGGCCTTAGGCCCAGTCGGGCGCGGGAACTTTTTTTTAATAATTCCGCCGACAGAAATAAAATCCTAGAAAAATAAATAAAAATCTAAAAATGTCAAAATAAATTTTCATCGTCTAAATGAAATATTTAGAAAAGGATGAACATTTTATTGGCCCTAAAATGCAACTTTGAAAACGTGCAATTTTTCTAATGCAAACAAAATTGCAATAAAATCCAAATAAAACAAATATTTGATTTTAATATTTTTCCTCCTATATTTCAATTATCTTGGAGAAGTCATATTATCTCCTCTCATATATTTTAATATGAAATATTTTCGGAGAGAAAAATAATTGAAACCAAAATCCTCGTTTTAGATTTGATAAAAATCAAATATGAAAACCGGGGAAATCCCCAACTCTCTCCAAGGGTCCTTGAGTTGCTTAGGATTTCGAGGACCGCGAGGCAAAATGCAAATAAAATATGATATGCATGGATGACTATGTATAACATTCCAAATTGAAAATTTGGGATGTTACAAACCTACCCCCCCCCCTAAGATGAATCTCGCCCTCGAGATTCGGGTTGGCTAGAAAATAGGTGTGGGTGGTCTTTGCGAAGATCATCCTCTCGTTCCCAGGTGGCTTCGTCCTCGGTGTGGTGGCTCCACTGAACTTTGCAAAATTTGATAACCTTACTGCGGGTGACTCTGCTAGCAAACTCAAGAATCTTAACTGGCTTCTCCTCGTAAGTCAAATGACTATCCAACTAAATTGCCTCCAAGGGTACTGTATCTCTTGACGATATATCAGCCATCTCAGCATGACACTTCTTAAGCTGTGAAACATGAAACACATCATGATCTCCTGACAATCCCTCGGGTAATTCCAACTTGTAGGCAACTTCTCCCATCCGTTCCAAAACACGATACGGTCCTACAAATCTCGGAGCTAATTTCCCCTTAACTCCAAAACGTTTCACTCCTCGCAAGGGAGATACCCGCTGATATACTCTGTCTCCAATTTCATAGGTTACCTCTTTGCGTTTTGAGTCCGCATAACTCTTCTACCTGGACTGAGCAATCTTCAGTCTATCACGAATCAATTTAACCTTCTCCTCAGACTCATTGATCAAGTCTGGTCCAAACAACTGTCGGTCTCCTACCTCGTCCCACATCAAAGGTGTTCTACACCTGCGTCCATACAGGGCTTCAAACGGTGCCATCTTCAAACTGGCTATTGTTGTACGAGAACTCTGCGTAAGGCAAATTGTCATCCCAACTAGATCCATAATCTAGCACACAGGCTCTCAACATGTCCTCCAAAATTTGGTTCACTCTCGCGGTCTGTCCATCTATCTGTGGGTGAAAAGCTGTACTGAACTCCAACCTAGTCCCCAAATTCTGGTGTAACTGATGCCAAAACTTTGAAGTAAACTATCTTCCTCTATCTGATACGATGGTCCTTGGAACTCCATGCAGACATACGATCCTGGACATATAAATCTTGGCCAACTTTGCACTGGTATAAGTGGTTTTCACTGGGATGAAGTGAGCCACTTTGGTCAAGCGATCAACTACTACCCATATGGAATCATATCCTGCTTTAGTCCCGGGCAATCCAGTGATAAAGTCCATGCCAAGTTTATCCCACTTCCATTCGGGTATCGGCATAGGCTGTAATAGTCCTGCTGGCTTCTGATGTTCTACCTTCACTCTCTGACATACATCACATACGGCTACATACTCGGCAATATCCTTCTTCATACTGATCCACCAAAAATGTTCCTTCAAATCCAGATACATCTTGGTGTTTCCGGGGTGTATTGAGTATGGTGAGTCATGAGCCTCTTGAAGTATTAACTTCCTGATCTCTGGGTTATTGGGCACATAAACTCGGTCCTCAAACCATAGGGTATCGTGCTCATCTTCACAAAAACCTTTGGCCTTTCCTTTGCTCATCTTCTCCTTTATCTCGGCAATCTCCTTGTCATCCTTCTGAGCTTCCCAAATCTTGTCCAGCAATGTCGACTGGACCTCCATTGTTGCAACGAATCCTCTAGGAACAATCTCCAATCGAAGTTCCATGATATTCTCTGTTAACTCCTTCGGCAGTCCCTTACTTTCAAGGATATTAGCATAACTCTTCCTGCTCAAGGCGTATGCTACGACATTGGCCTTTCCTGGGTGATAGTGTAGCTTCATATCATAATCCTTGATAAGCTCCAACCATCTCCTTTGTCTAAGGTTCAGTTCCTTATGGGTGAAGATGTACTTCAAACTCTTATGGTCTGTGTATACATCACATCAGTTTCCAATAAGGTAATGCCTCCAGTTCTTCAATGCATGCACTACGGCTGCTAACTCCAAATCATGCGTGGCATAGTTTAACTCATGAGGTTTTAGTTGTCGTGAGGCATACGAAACAACTCTTCCATCCTGCATAAGTACACATCCAAGTCCTAAACGAGAGGCGTCGCAATACACTTGGAATTCCTTATGTATATCCGGCAGTGTTAGCACTGGCGCTGTAGTCAAACGTTTCTTCAACTCCTGGAAACTTGCCTCGCAATCTTATGTCCATTTAAACTTAGTATCCTTCTTTAACAGTCTAGTCATTGGCTTCGCAATCTTGGAAAAGTTCTCAATGAATCTCTGATAGTAACCTGCGAGTCCAAGGAAACTGCGGATCTCGCTAACTGAGGTGGGTGCCAACCATTCGGTGACTGACTGAATTTTGCTGGGGTCTACTGCTATACCTTCTCCCGATATAACATGTCCAAGGAACCCAACTTCCTTCAACCAAAACTCGCATTTGCTAAACTTAGCATACAACTGGTGTTCCCTGAGTTTCTCGAGAACTAAGCGCAAATTCTCCTTGTGCTCCTCCTCATTCTTCGAGTATACCATAATATCATCAATAAACACCACAACAAACTTGTCCAAATACTCCATGAATACCTTGTTCATCATGCTCATGAAATAAGCAGGGGCATTAGTCAGTCCAAATGACATGACCGTGTACTCGTATAATCCATACCGCGTTGTGAACCTTGTCTTTGGTATATCCTTCTCACGTATCTTCAACTGATGGTATCCCGATCTCAAATTGATCTTCGAAAACACCTTAGCTCCTTGCAACTGGTCAAACAGATCATTGATCATCGGCAGTGGGTACTTGTTCTTAATCGTCACCTCATTCACGGCTCGATAATCAACAACCATCCTTAGGGATTTATCCTTCTTCTCAACCAAAAGCACTGGGGCTCCCCAAGGTGATGAACTTCTTCGAATGTATCCTTTCTCCAATAACTCCTTGATCTGTTTCTTGATTTCCTCCAGATCATTTGCGGGCATCCGATAGGGTCTCTTGGATATTGGTCCTGTTCCTGGCAATAGCTCTATCAAAAACTCAATGTCTCTATCCGGTGGCATGCCTGGTAACTCCTCTGGAAAAACATCCGGATAATGCTTCACTATAGGCACTTCCTCTTGAACAACTCCCGTAAGGGCATTCACTTGGCTCCTCCTAGGCACATGCCTAGACACATACTTAATCCTTTTTCCCTCCGGGGTGGTAAGATAAATTGACTTACTAGCACAGTAAATACTTCCTCCAAACTTTGACATCCAGTCCATACCTAATATCACATCCAATCCTTGTGACTCCAAGATAATTAGGTCGGACGGAAAAACATGTGTGCCAATGGTTAAGGGTACCTGGTCGCACCATCGGCTAGCCATGTATTCTGCTCCGGGTGAGCTTACTAACAAAGGGGTCCTAAGGGTTTGGGTTGGTAGTTTAAACTTATCCACAAATCCCCTTGATATGTATGAATGCGATGCACCAGTATCGAAAAGAACAAGAGCGGTAAATGACTTAACCAAAAACTTACCTATTACCGCGTCCGGCTGCTCTTCAACCTCCTCCACGTTAACGTGGTTCACTTGTCCTTTGTTGAATGGATTGGGCTTCTTCCCAGTGCTCCCATTCCCATTTCCATTCTTTCCTTCAGGGCACTCTGTGGCATAGTGTCCAGTCTTCCCACACTTGAAACAAGTAAGGTGACTTAGATCTCTTTTGGCCGGTGTGGCTTGATTGGGGCGGTTCTGATTATTGTTGGCTCTGTTCCCATTCCCATTCTTAGAACCGTTGTGGTTATGCGATCCTCCTCCAGTGTGGTTCTGACCTCCATGGTTATGAACAAGTCCTCCCGAATTCGGGGTTAGGCGAGGCTTCTGCTGAGCTCCTGAGTTATACTTCCCTTGTCCATACTTTCTCTTGCGGCTCTCAATTTGCTGTTGCTTCCCTTCAATCATAAGAGCCTTATCTACCAACTCCTGGTAGTTGTTGAAGGTGGCTACCATCAACTGCATGCTCATCTCATCATTCAGCCCTTCCATAAACTTCTCCTGCTTCGCGGCATCTGTGGCCACATCATCAGGGGCATAGCGTGATAACTTGCTAAAATCATCCATGTACTGAGCCACAGTACGGTTCCCTTGGCATAGGTTGTGGAACTCCCGCTTCTTCATTTGCATAGCTCCAGTTGAGACATAGGCCGTGAGGAAAGCTTGCTGAAACTGGTCCCAAGTGACGTTGGCTATGGGAAAAGTGGTTGTGTAATTCCCCCACCATGATGCTGCTGGTCCATCCAACTGATGTGCGGCAAAATGCACCTTCTCAGCATCAGTGCATCCCGCAGTGGTGAACTCCCTTCCAATATGGCGTAGCCAATCATCAACAACTATTGGCTCGGTGCTACTGGAAAACACCGGCGGTTGTAACCTTAGAAAACGGGCTAGGTTGTCCACTGGCAGCGGGTTGTTGTTGTTGTTGTTTTTGTTGTTGTTGTTGTTGTTGTTGTTGTTGTTGTTATTGCCCTGGTTCTGAACTAGCAATTGCATCAAAGCATTCTTCTACTGGATCAACTGGGTGAGCTCCGGTGGGAAAGCAAAACCGGTGTCACGTCTCGGAGGCATCTGATGGGTTTAGATGGAAGAGATCAGAATAGAAAAGGGGTCTAATGAGAAAACACTACCCATATGCACATGAGACAAACACAAACATTTCACTCAATCAATCAAGCAAGGGCATACAAATGGTCTAGGACTATCGCAAAGTGCTCATCTATTACTAATTACATGGGGAAATACTACTAATATTTGGTGGTCATCTAGAAATTTTGATCGATGGAAGACTCCATGATGTCTGCTCTAGCTTCGTCTTCAAAGTCATAATCACTAGGATCGGAATCGGCGTCGTCGATGATGATGTAGTCCTCGGGGCGTATCGCCTTGGGTTCTTCTTCTTCTTCTTCTATTGGTGCCAGTCCTCCCATGAATACTCCGATCTTCTTGACTAGGTCGTCATTCTTCTCCAGTAGTGTCTTGATTTCCTCCTCATATCCATTGCATGTAAACTTGAGTTCTTCCTCAAGCTCGATGATTCTAGTCTTCGCCTTCTTCAAGTCCATCATGTCTGCGCACATCTGGTTCTCCTGACGTCGAATGTGCTGTTTTAACTCCTGGATGAAAGCTGCAATGGATCTATCCTTCTTGGTGCTGATTACTTCCCATTGCTTGTCTCGGCGTCCACATATTTGGTAGATAGTGTCCTTAAGCTCCCTGTGGTAGACTTCTCCAATGCGTCCCGTGGTAATGTGGGCTGTCATGCTCTTGCCTAGACTCCAGGTGGGTGCTTCAAAACAAAACTCCATGGGTTTAGAAGTTGGCGAGAATGTCCTTCCTGGAACTTGTACTTGAACCATCCAGCGCTCCTCTTCAGGTAAAGTGGCGTTGTATGTTCCGGTGAAGCTTGGTATTCCAATGTTCAAGTACCTAGTGACTTCCTTCAAGTGGCGTCCAAAAGGTGTGTCTTCATCTGGTTGTGCAAACTTGTTCTTCATCTCCGTCACCCTAAAGAGTAGAAAATGGAGAGGAGTCAGAAATGAGTAGAGAAGTGTGACCTAGGGTTTATCTTAGTGGTCGTGTCCTACACTCAGCGTGTGCTCTGATACCATCTTGTAATGACCCGACCTCAGATGGCCAAGTCTCTGTGCTTCAGTGTCATCCCTGGATCGGTAATGCTGACACACAGTACTCGAAGGATTTATAACAGAGTGGCAATCACACACTTATTACATCGACTGTCTCAAAATAGAACTTATTACAATAATATGGCTTAAGGCCATCTAATGCGATAACAGCGGAAGGCTTGGAAGATAAAGTGAGTCCATTAACTCCAACGGCATAGCTGAGCTGCACGGCAACGACCAAACGAACCTTACTCCTCATCTGAAAAGTCTGCAACATAATACGTTGCAGCCCGAAAACGGGCCAGCACATGGAATATGCTGGCAAAATAACACAGTAGAGCATGAACATAATAATACTATCACTACATGCATATTTGGCTGGTGGAAAGCTCTATGGTTATAGTTTTGCAAAAAGCCAATTTTTCCCTACAACAAAGGAATAGATTTTAATTTAACTATCATGGTAGTTGAACAACATTGAGAGGGTCCCTCCAACTCAATCCCAATTAAAGTGATTAACATCCCAACAATATTAATTAAGAATGATGAGATACATGTGATAACCCAAATACTAGATACTCAAGAATTGTCCATAACCGGGGACACGGCTAACCATGATTATATTATACACTCTGCAGAGGTTTTTGCACTTTTCCCCACAAGACTCGATCACCTCCGTTGGATTTCTTGCACTACAAGGTGTTTGAGAAACGGATGACCGAGACACAGCCTTTCAGAAACATTAACTCTCTACTCCGGACAGACCATACCAAACCTACATCCCACTACCTGCTGATCTTCCTCTTCAAGAGCTTCACGTAACTTACTCAACTATGCTAGAGCCCATAATAGCATGTGGCTGCACACGGAAGTTTCTAGCATGAATAATCTCAGTTCCCTTTGAGCCTGGGTGGCGGTCCATAGGAAGATCACATGGGTACTCTGGGATTTCCAAAAATATAAACAACACTGGGTACTCCAGGTGCCTCAATCCACCCACATGTTAATTTAAGTTGCCACCTTAAGTTGAACCATTAATTAACAAACTCACATCTGTCATGGATTTCACTCAAACCCAAACCACGTCTACGAGCATAGCATAGCATAGCAATTTAAGCAACGCATAGAAGTAACTCCCAAGGGTTTGAATGTAACAGGGTAATAGGTTCTACCTCATCAACTACTTCCCAACCCACATGTTAATGACATCCTAATCATGCAATGTTTGAGGATTGGAACTAATGCATAAAAACTGGGTGATAAAAGGGTATGATCAAAGTGTTACTTGCCTTGCTGACGGTCTGCGAAACCTAGGGACTCGTAGTAGCACGCTTCGCACTCTGGGTGTTCTATCGCAAACAAACAATAACATACATAAGCAACAAGCAAAGATGCTCAAGCAAAACTCAAATAAAAGAGGTTGACCAGAAAGTTCTACTTAAGAACTCCGGTTCGCAAAAGGAATCAAATCAAACGGAGCAACGAAACTCAAATGGCGAAAGAAAGAAGCTTCGTTTACTAATCTGATCCTAGGTCAAAATTTTACGGTGGCAAAAACTTATTTAAGTTGGTTAAACGGAAAGAGGGTCTCAAGACGAAAATCTAGGTGCTTGAATCGCCTGATTCTGACTAACGAGCGAAGAGATAAACAGAAACTAAGATTGCATCAGAAATCACGATCAGGAAACTCGCGGAATAAATCCGATAAAAGAAAACTGATGATACATCCATTTGCGTCATGCTTTTATGTTAATATTTATTGCATTATAGGCTGTTATTTCACGTTATGTCACAATACTTATGGTTATTCTCTCTTATTTTACAAGGTTTACCATGAAGAGGGGGAATGCTGACAGCTGGAATTCTGGCTGGAAAAGGAGCAAATATTGGAGACCTATTCTGCGCAACTCCAAAAGTCCTGAAACTCCACGGAATATCTTAAAATAAATAAAGAAAAATTGTTGCCAAAGATGAAGGCCAGGGGGCCCACGCCCTGCTCACGAGGGTGGGGGGCGCGCCCCTCCCCCCTGGGCGCGCCCCCCTACCTCGTGGCCCCCCTGGTGGCTCTCCGACGCCCATCTTCTCCTATATGAAGTCTTTCGATGAGAAAAAAATCATAAGCAACCTTTCGGGACGAGACTCCACCGCCATGAGGCGGAACCTTGGCGGAACCAATCTAGGGCTCCGGCAGGGCTGTTTTGCCGGGGACACTTCCCTTCGGGAGGGGGAAATCATCACCATCGACATCACCAACGCTCCTCTCATCAGGAGAGGGCAATCTCCATCAACATCTTCACCAGCACCATCTCATCTCCAAACCCTAGTTCATCTCTTGTATCCAATTCTTGTCTCTAAGTCCGGGATTGGTGCTAGTAGGTTGCTAGGAGTGTTGATTACTCCTTGTAGTTGATGCTAGTTGGTTTACTTGGTGGAAGATCATATGTTCAGATCCTTTATGCATACTATTACCCCTCTGATTATGAACATGAATATGCTTTGTGAGTAGTTACGTTTGTTCCTGAGGACACGGGAGAAGTCTTGCTATTAGTAGTCATGTGAATTTGGTATTCGTTCGATATTTTGATGAGATGTATGTTGTCTAACCTCTAGTGGTGTTATGTGAACGTCGACTACATAACACTTGACCATTATTTGGGCCTAGAGGAAGGCATTGGGAAGTAATAAGTAGATGATGGGTTGCTAGAGTGACAGAAGCTTAAACCCTAGTTTATGCGTTGCTTCGTAAGGGGCTGATTTGGATCCATACGTTTCATGCTATGGTTAGGTTTACCTTAATACTTTTGTTGTAGTTGCGGATGCTTGCAATAGAGGTTAATCATAAGTGGGATGCTTGTTCAAGTAAGAACAGCACCCAAGCACCGGTCCACCCACATATCAAATTATCAAAGTACCGAACGCGAATCATATGAGCGTGATGAAAACTAGCTTGACGATATTCCCATGTGTCCTCGGGAGCTCTTTTCCTTATATAAGAATTTGTCCGGCTTGTCCTTTGCTACAAAAAGGATTGGGCCACCTTGCTGCACCTTATTTACTTTTGTTACTTGTTGCTCGTTACAATTTACCTTATCATAAAACTATCTATTACCACTTATTTCAGTACTTGTAGAGAATACCTTGCTGAAAACCGCTTATCATTTCCTTCTGCTCCTCGTTGGGTTCGACACTCTTACTTATCGAAAGGACTACGATAGATCCCCTATACTTGTGGGTCATCAAGACTCTTTTCTGGCACCGTTGCCGGGGAGTGTAGCGCCTTTGGTAGGTGGAATTTGGTAAGGAAAAATTTATATAGTGTGCTGAAATTTTCTGTCACTTATTACTATGGAAACTGAATCTCTGAGGGGCTTGTTCGGGGTATCTTCACCCCGTCCAGTAGAGCAAAGAGTTGCTCCTCAACCTACTGAACCTATTGAAAATGAAACTCCTTTTGCATTTCCTTCGGGTATTATGGAAAAACTGCTGGCTAATACTTTTACAGGAGATGGGACAAAGCATCCCGACGAGCATCTACGCTATTTGGATGATATTTGTGGATTATTTAAGCTTGCAGGTATACCCGATGATGTTGTTAAGAAGAAGGCTTTCCCTTTATCTTTGGAGGGAGATGCATCGACATGGTATAGGCTATGTGATGATACGAGATCGTGGAACTATAAAAGAATGAAATTGGAATTTCATCAAAAGTATTACCATATGCATCTTGTTCATCGTGATCGCAATTATATATATATATTTTGGCCTCGCGAAGGAGAAAGCATCGCTCAAGCTTGGGGGAGGCTTAAATCAATGTTATATTCATGCCCCAATCATGAGCTCTCAAAATTGACAATTCTCCAGAATTTTTATGCTCGGCTTTCTGATAACAATCGCACCATGCTCGATACTTCTTGTGCTGGCTCTTTTATGATGAAGACTATTGAATTCAGATGGAATTTATTGGATAGAATTAAACGCAACTCTGAAGATTGGGACCTCGACGAAGGTAAGGAGTCAGGTATGACACCTAAGTTTGATTGTGTTAAATCTTTTATGGATACCGATATTTTCTGTAAGTTTAGCACTAAATATGGACTTGACTCTGAGATAGTAGCTTCTTTCTGTGAATCTTTTGCTACTTATGTTGATCTCCCCAAGGAGAAGTGGTTTAAATATCATCCTCCCATGGAAGTAAAAGTAGCTGCACCTATTAAAGTTGAAGAAAAGACCATCACTTATAATGATCATATTGTTCCCACCTCTTATGTTGAGAAACCACCTTTCCCTGCTAGAGTAAAGGATCATGCTAAAGCTTCAACTGTTGTTCGTAAAAGCAATACTAGAACTTATACACCTCCTGAGCAAGTCAAAGTAGAACCTAATATTGCTATTGTTAAAGATCTTTTGTCTGATAATATTGATGGGCATGTCATTGAATTCTCTGGTGAAACTGCTAGAATTGCTAAACCCTGTGATAGACATAAACATAGACCTGTGGTAGGCGTGCCTGTTATTTCTGTTAAAATAGGAGATCATTGTTATCATGGCTTATGTGATATGGGTGCTAGTGCTAGTGTTATACCCATTGACTTATATAAAGAAATTATGCATGATATCGCACCTGCTGAGTTAGAAGATATTGATGTTAATTAAACTTGCCAATAGAGATACTATATCTGCAATGGGAATTGTTAGAGATGTTGAAGTCTTGTGTGGGAAAACCAAATGTCCCGCTGACTTTCTTGTTCTTGGTTCTCCACAAGATAGCTTTTGTCCCATTGTTTTTGGTAGACCCTTCTTGAACATTGTTAATGCTACAAGAGACTGCAAAAAGAATGTTGTTACTGTTGGCTTGGATGATATGGTTCATGAGTTTAATTTCTCTAAATTCAGTAAACAACATCGTGAGGAAGAATTGCCTAGTAAGGATGAAATTATTGGTCTTGCTTCTATTGTTGTACCTCCTAGTGATCCTTTAGAACACTATTTGCTAGACCATGAAAATGATATGTTTATGAATGAAAGAAAGGAAATAGATGAAATATTCTTTAAACAGGAACCTATTCTGAAACACAATTTGCCTGTTGAAATCCTAGGGGATCCTCCTCCACCCAAGGGTGATCCCATTTTTGAGCTTAAACCGTTGCCTGATAATCTTAAGTATGATTATCTTGATGAAAAGAAAATATATCATGTTATTATTAGTGCTAACCTTTCAGAGCATGAAGAAGAAAGATTATTGAAAACTCTGAAGAAGCACCGTGCCGCTATTAGATATACTCTTGATGATCTTAAGGGCATTAGTCCCACTCTATGTCAGCATAAAATAAATTTGGAAGCGGATGCTAAACCAGTATGTGATCCTCAACGACGTTTGAATCCTAAAATGAAAGAAGTGGTAAGGAAGGAAATACTCAAGCTTCTGGAGGCAGGTATAATTTATCCTGTTGCTGATAGTCAGTGGGTAAGTCCTGTCCATTGTGTCCGTAAGAAGGGAGGTATTACTATTGTCCCTAATGATAAAGATGAATTGATTCCTCAAAGAATTATTACAGGTTATAGGATGGTAATTGATTTCCGCAAATTAAATAAAGCCACTAAGAAAGATCATTACCCCTTACCTTTTATTGATCAAATGCTAGAAAGATTATGCAAACATACACATTATTGCTTTCTAGCTGGTTATTCTGATTTCTCTCAAATACCTGTGTCGGCTAAAGATCAATCAAAGACTACTTTTACATGCCCTTTTGGTACTTTTGCTTATAGACATATGCCTTTTGGTTTATGTAATGCACCTGCTACCTTTCAAAGATGCATGATGGCTATATTCTCTGATTTTTGTGAAAAGATTTGTGAGGTTTTCATGGACGACTTTTCCGTCTATGGTTCCTCTTTTGATGATTGCTTGATCAATCTTGATCGAGTTTTGCAGAGATGTGAAGAAACTAATCTTGTCTTGAATTGGGAAAAGTGCCACTTTATGGTTAATGAAGGTATTTTCTTGGGGCACAAAGTTTCTAAAAGAGGTATTGAAGTTGATAAAGCCAAGGTTGACGCTATTGAAAAGATGCCATGTCCCAAGGACATCAAAGGTATAAGAAGTTTCCTTGGTCACGCCGGATTTTATAGGAGGTTCATGTACCATTTTTCTTTGATGATGATTGTGTAGAAGCATTTGAAATACTTAAGAAAGCATTAGTCTCTGCACCTATTGTTCAGCCACCTGGTTGGAATTTACCCTTTGAAATTATGTGTGATGCTAGTGATTATGTTGTAGGTGCTGTTCTAGGGCAAAGAGTTGATAAGAAATTAAATGTTATCCATTATGCTAGTAAGACTCTAGACAATGCTCAAAGTAATTATGCTACTACCGAAAAGGAACTTTTAGCAGTTGTGTTTGCTTGTGATAAATTCAGACCCTATATTGTTGATTCTAAAGTAACTATTCACACTGATCATGCTGCTATTAAATATCTTATGGAAAAGAAAGATGCTAAACCTAGACTTATTAGATGGGTTCTCTTGCTGCAAGAATTTGATTTGCATATTGTTGATAGAAAAGGAGCTGAGAACCCAATTGCAGACAACTTATCTAGGTTAGAGAATGTTCTTGATGACCCACTACCTATTGATGATAGCTTTCCTGATGAACAATTAAATGTCATAAGCACTTCTCGTAGCACTCCATGGTATGCTGATTATGCTAATTATATTGTTGCTAAATTTATACCACGTAGCTTCACATACCAACAAAAGAAAAAGTTCTTTTATGATTTGAGACATTACTTTTGGGATGACCCACATCTTTATAAAGAAGGAGTAGATGGTGTTATTAGACGTTGTGTACCTGAGCATGAACAGGAACAGATCCTACGCAAGTGTCACTCCGAAGCTTATGGAGGACACCACGCTGGAGATAGAACTGCACATAAGGTATTGCAATCTAGTTTTTATTGGCCTACTCTCTTCAAGGATGCCCGTAAGTTGGTTTTATCTTGTGATGAATGTCAAAGAATTGGTAATATTAGTAGACGTCAAGAAATGCCTATGAATTATTCACTTGTTATTGAACCATTTGATGTTTGGGGCTTTGATTATATGGGACCTTTTCCTGCCTCCAATAGATACACTCATATTGTAGTTGCTGTTGATTATGTTACTAAGTGGGTAGAAGCTATTCCAACTAGTAGTGCTGATCATAACACTTCTATTAAAATGCTTAAGGAAGTTATTTTCCCGAGGTTTGGAGTCCCTAGATATTTAATGACTGATGGTGGTTCACACTTTATTCATGGTGCTTTCCATAAAATGCTTGCCAAATATGACGTTAATCATAGAATTGCATCTCCTAATCACCCACAGTCTAGTGGTCAAGTAGAATTGAGTAATAGAGAGCTCAAATTAATTTTGCAAAAGACTGTTAATAGGACTAGAAAGAATTGGTCCAAGAAACTTGATGATCCATTATGGGCATATAGAACTGCATATAAGAATCCTATGGGTATGTCTCCATATAAAATGGTTTATGGAAAAGCATGTCACTTACCTCTCGAACTAGAACATCAGGCATATTGGGCTATTAAAGAGCTTAACTATGATTTCAAACTTGCCAGTGAGAATAGGTTATTTGATATTAGCTCACTTGATGAATGGAGAACCCAAGCCTATGAAAATGCCAAGTTGTTTAAAGAAAAAGTTAAAAGATGGCATGACAAAAGAATACAAAAGCGTGAGTTTAATGTAGACGATTATGCATTGCTATACAACTCTCGTTTAAGATTTTTTGCAGGAAAACTTCTCTCTAAATGGGATGGTCCCTACGTTATCGAGGAGGTCTATCGTTCCGGTGCCATAAAAATCAACAATTTTGAAGGCACAAATCCGAAGGTGGTAAACGGTCAAAGAATCAAGCACTATATCTCAGGTAATCCTATAAATGTTGAAACCAATGTTATTGAAACCGTAACCCCGGAGGAATACATAAGGGACACTTTCCAGAACGTTCCAGACTCCGAAAAGGAATAGGTATGTGGTACGGTAAGTAAACCGACTCCAAAACAATTTTTAAGGCAATATTTCTCCGTTTTGGAATATTTAGAAAAATAGAAAAATAGGTAGTAGTCCAGGGAGGACACGAGCCCTCCACGAGGGTGGAGGGCGCGCCCTACCCCCTGGGCGCGCCCCCCTACCTCGTGAGCACCTCGTGTGCCCTCCGGACTCCATTTTCCTGCACGATACGTATTTTGGTCGGTAAAAAATTCATTATATATTCTCCCGAAGGTTTTGACCCCCGTATCACGCAAATATCCCCTGTTTTCATTTCGAGCTGTTCCCGTTGCAGATTTGAGAATTCCGGAGACTCGATCATCCTTATACAAGGGTGAGCCTATGCCATGGAAGGGGACGACAAGCTTGCGTCATCAACAACACCTCCACCTCCAACAACAAAGAAGGAGACCTCATCACATGGGTATGGGCACTCCCCTTGGCAACTGCCAAGCTTGGGGGAGGTGCCCCGGTATCGTATCACCATCACAACTCCTATCTTTACCGTTTTTCTTAGTTTGATCCTATTAGTAGTATCTTGATTTAGTAGAATAAAGTCACGGCATGATCTAGTTTTGAAGTTTGCTTTATGATCCCTCTATGCAATCTAGTCCGTGAGCTATATATAATAAAGATTAGTGTTGAGTCAAGGGCTTGATTATTTTGCCATGATCTTGAGTGAATAAAAGAAAGAATAAAAAGAAACAAAGAGTTCATATTGATCTTATTGAGAGTAATGACTTCACATAGAAAGAGTATGATGATTAAAAAGTTGTTAGGAGTTGGCAAATATAGCTTTAGTCATCGTGGCAATTAATAGGAAGTAATAAGGAGAGAGAGGTTTCACATATAGATATACTATCATTGACATCTTTCATAATTGGGAGCACTCATTAAGTATGACATGCTAAAGAGTTGATGTTGGACAAGGAAGACAATGTAATGGGTTATGTTTTCTCGCATCTCAGTTAAAGTATATTGTCATGGATCATTCAAACATGTTGAGCTTGCCTTTCCCCCTCATGCTAGCCAAATTCTCAGCACCAAGTAGAGATACTACTTGTGCTTCCAAATACCCTTAAACCAGTTTAGCCATGAGAATCCACCATATCTACCTATGGATTGAGTAAGATCCTTCAAGTAAGTTGTCACCGGTGCAAGCAATAAAAATTGCTCTTTAAATATGCATGACTTATTAGTGCAGAGAAATAAGCTTTGTACGAACTTGTTGTGGACGCAATAAAAGCGACGGACTGCATAATAAAGGTTCACATACAAGGGGCAATATAAAGTGATGTTCTTTTGCATTAAGATTTTGTGCATCCAACCATAAAAGCGCATGGCAACCTCTGCTTCCCTCTGCGAAGGGCCTATCTTTTATTATTATCCTCTATCTTATGCAAGATTCAAGGTAATCTTCACCTTTCCCTTTTTCATTTTATCCTTTGGCAAGCACTTCATGGTGGGGTAATCCTGATATATATCCAATTGGATGTACGTTAGCATGAACTATTATTGTTGACATCACCCAAAGGTGAATAAGTTTGGAGGCAGCATTATAAGCCCCAATCTTTCTCTGTGTCTAATTGAAACTTCATAACCACAAGTATTGCATGAGTGTTAGCAATTATGAAGGACTAAGTGATAGTTGAGTATGTGGACTTGCTTTTAAGCTCTGACATAGACTCCTTCCGATGTTATGATAAATTGCAATTGCTTCAATGACTGAGGTTATAATTTGTTAGCGCCTAATAAGGTTTCTGATTCATACTTTTGCATTGTGAAAAGATCATCACTTGAACATAAGTAATCATATGACAAATCTATATATGTTGCTGTTATGAAACAATCACGATGCCTTCATGTCTGTATTTTATTTTTATCGACGCCTCTACCTCTAAACATGAGGACATATTTATTGTTATCGGCTTTTCGCTGGAGGACAAGCAAGGTCTAAGCTTGGGGGAGTTGATACATCCATTTTGCGTCATGCTTTTATGTTAATATTTATTGCATTATGGGCTGTTATTTCACGTTATGTCACAATACTTATGGCTATTCTCTCTTATTTTACAAGGTTTACCATGAAGAGGGGGAATGCTGGCAGCTGGAATTCTGGCTGGAAAAGGAGCAAATATTGGAGACCTATTCTAAGCAACTCAAAAACTCCTGAAACTCCAGGGAATATCTTAAAATAAATAAAGAAAAATCATCGCCAAAGATGAAGGCCAGGGGGCCCACACCCTGCTCACGAGGGTGGGGGGCGCGCCCCTCCCCCCTGGGCGCGCCCCCCTACCTCGTGGGCCCCCTGGTGGCTCTCTGACGCCCATCTTCTCCTATATGACGTCTTTCGATGAGAAAAAAATCATAAGGAACCTTTCGGGACGAGACTCCGCCGCCATGAGGCGGAACCTTGGCGGAACCAATCTAGGGCTCCGGCAGAGCTGTTCTGCCGGGGACACTTCCCTCCGGGAGGGGTAAATCATCACCATCGTCATCACCAACGCTCCTCTCATCGGGAGAGGGCAATCTCCATCAACATCTTCACCAGCACCATCTCATCTCCAAACCCTAGTTCATCTCTTGTATCCAATTCTTGTCTCGAAGTCCGGGATTGGTGCTAGTAGGTTGCTAGTAGTGTTGATTACTCCTTGTAGTTGATGCTAGTTGGTTTACTTGGTGGAAGATCATATGTTCAGATCCTTTATGCATACTATTACCCCTCTGATTATGAACATGAATATGCTTTGTGAGTAGTTACGTTTGTTCCTGAGGACACGGGAGAAGTCTTGCTATTAGTAGTCATGTGAATTTGGTATTCGTTCGATATTTTGATGCGATGTATGTTGTCTAACCTCTAGTGGTGTTATGTGAACGTCGACTACATAACACGTCACCATTATTTGGGCCTAGAGTAAGGCATTGGGAAGTAATAAGTAGATGATGGGTTGCTAGAGTGACAGAAGCTTAAACCCTAGTTTATGTGTTGCTTCGTAAGGGGCTGATTTGGATCCATATGTTTCATGCTATGGTTAGGTTTACCTTAATACTTTTGTTGTAGTTGCGGATGCTTGCAATAGAGGTTAACCATAAGTGGGATGCTTGTTCAAGTAAGAACAGCACCCAAGCACCGGTCCACCCACATATCAAATTATCAAAGTACCGAACGCGAATCATATGAGCGTGATGAAAACTAGCTTGACGACATTCCCATGTGTCCTCGGGAGCTCTTTTCCTTATATAAGAATTTGTCCGGCTTGTCCTTTGCTACAAAAAGGATTGGGCCACCTTGCTGCACCTTATTTACTTTTGTTACTTGTTGCTCGTTACAATTTACCTTATCATAAAACTATCTATTACCACTTATTTCAGTACTTGCAGAGAATACCTTGCTGAAAACCGCTTATCATTTCCTTCTGCTCCTCGTTGGGTTCGACACTCTTACTTATCTTAAGGACTATGATAGATCCCCTATACTTGTGAGTCATCAAGACTCTTTTCTGGCGCCGTTGCCGGGGAGTGTAGCGCCTTTGGTAGGTGGAATTTGGTAAGGAAAAATTTATATAGTGTGCTGAAATTTTCTGTCACTTGTTACTATGGAAACTGAATCTCTGAGGGGCTTGTTCGGGGTATCTTCACCCCGTCCAGTAGAGCAAAGAGTTGCTCCTCAACCTACCGTTCGAGGGGCTTGTTCGGGGTATTTAAGCTTGCAGGTATACCCGATGATGTTGTTAAGAAGAAGGCTTTCCCTTTATCTTTGGAGGGAGACGCATCGACATGGTATAGGCTATGTGATGATACGAGATCATGGAACTATAAAAGAATGAAATTGGAATTTCATCAAAAGTATTACCCTATGCATCTTGTTCATCGTGATCGCAATTATATATATAATTTTTGGCCTCGCGAAGGAGAAAGCATCGCTCAAGCTTGGGGGAGGCTTAAATCAATGTTATATTCATGCCCCAATCATGAGCTCTCAAAATTGACAATTCTCCAGAATTTTTATGCTCGGCTTTCTGATAACAATCGCACCATGCTCGATACTTCTTGTGCT
>NC_041386.1:364451083-364455172 GCF_002162155.2 Triticum dicoccoides | reverse complement strand
CGCATCGACATGGTATAGGCTATGTGATGATACGAGATCATGGAACTATAAAAGAATGAAATTGGAATTTCATCAAAAGTATTACCCTATGCATCTTGTTCATCGTGATCGCAATTATATATATAATTTTTGGCCTCGCGAAGGAGAAAGCATCGCTCAAGCTTGGGGGAGGCCTGGTCCGAGCGGCGGGGGGGGGGGCGCGGGGAGGCCTGGCTCGTCTGGGCCTTAGGCTCAGTCGGGCACGGGATTTTTTTAAATAATTTTGCCGACAGAAATAAAATCCTAGAAAAATAAATAAAAATCTAAAAATGCCAAAATAAATTTTCATCGTCTAAATATAATATTTAGAATGAGATGAACATTTTCTTGGCCCTAAAATGTAACATTGAAAATGTGCAATTTTTCTAATGCAAACAAAATTGCAATAAAATCCAAATAAAACAAATATTTGATTTTAATATTTTTCCTCCTATATTTCAATTATCTTGGAGAAGTCATATTATATCCTCTCATATATTTTAATATGAAATATTTTTGGAGAGAAAAATAATTAAAACCAAAATCCTCGTTTCAGAAAACCAGGGAAATCCCCAACTCTCTCCGAGGGTCCTTGAGTTGCTTAGGATTTCGAGGATCGCGAGACAAAATGCAAATAAAATATGATATGCATGGATGACTATGTATAACATTCCAAATTGAAAATTTGGGATGTTACACGGATGAGGATCCGTCATCCCGCCGGTTCATCCACCCCGTCCTCCACCTCCAAGGAGCTGCCCCGATGTTCCCCTCGTCTTTCGCGCCACCTCCGTTCCCACTCCGCCGTCTTCACCTGCACCACCGGAAGAGCATCATCATCACCATTTCCTCGGATGAAGCTACGGGCTAATCGGCGCCACCAAAGAGGTTGTACACTAATCGCCGCATTTTCTTCTTGAATCGATCTCACGGTGCTGCCGGCGCTCGGTCCCGAGCCGACACGGCACGGCTCCATCCACGGCGGCGTCGCCGGCCACTTCCTCCACGGCGTTGCCCCCTCTGCGGAGGCGTCCACATTAGTAGGAGCTGCTGCTGCTTTAGCTCTCGCTCGCGCTGTTGCTCTGCTCTTGCTCTCAGTCCCCTGCCTGGTCTGCTCTTGCTCTTGCTCTTGCTCACGCTGATGCTCTCACTCTTGCTCTTGCTTGCGATGTTACTCTGATTTAGCTACACTTCAGTCGACTGAATCAACTTTTGGGTCAGTCGATTTTCAGGGGGTGGGGGGCTCGCCGGAGTTAAGGAAGAACCAGCCACAACAGGGAGGAGGGCTCGCCAGAGAGGTACCCCACTATCTATCTTAGGGTTCATGGTGGGGGCGCTGGTCACCGACGGTGGCGGGGCGGTGGCGTGGGGATCGACGGAGAAAAAGCTCGGCACGGGTCGGCCTAAAGGGATGGTCGGGGCGGCGGCGGACTGGCGGTGGGGAGTGTTTTCGGGGCGGGTGGGGTGGCGCACTGCCGGCCGCGGGCGGCGAGGGGCGGCTGTTTGGCCGGTGGTGGCTGGCGACTCAGGGGGGTGGACGTTGAAGATGAACTGTAGGCCCTTGATTTCGTATCCAATGGCTGCAAAATCGACTGACCAGAGATGAAAAAGTCAGTCGACTGACGTGTAGCCTCACCTCTAGTGCATTCAGTTTCGACAATAAAATTCAGTTTTGACAGCAAAATTCAGTTTCGACAGTTAAGTTTAGTTTCGACAGTTAAATTCAGTTTCGATAGTTAAGTTCAGAGATGAGCGGCTGATGTATACATCTAGCACTTTGTGGTTATGTATTTTACATCATCTATTGGAGATGCTAATAGAATTCCACTCAGGTTAACATTGTCTCTCTTGTCCTGCTTCAGCCTCGGCGTCGTACAACCCACCGGAGCTGCTCCAACGACGAAACCCTCCATCACAGCGGAGCAGTACCTCGGGCTCCATCTCCAGACACCTAAGATCTTCTTCCCCTCCTCCAGTAGCCAAGTTAGTCGGAGCATCCTCACCGGCCAACCCAATCACGCCGAGATCGACATGGCTTCGCCAAAGAGGTTGTACACTTGTTGCATATCTTTTTTACTCTACATGTTAAATATATTGTCCACTGAGCACACAGAGTAACGGGAAATACGATCATTTTATCCTACTATATGACAAGAACTGAGGTACCTGGCAACTTAGCTATCTGTGATGGACTCTCTTGAACGCCATCATTATTTATCTCTACGCGTTTGAGCTGTGCATTTGTCGATGGCCCTGGGAGTTGAGCTAGTAGGGCAGTGGCCTGGGTCCAAAGTAATAGAAGTAGCACAAAAACATTTTTTAGTGTAGGCTTTTCCTTGCTCAAGCCTGCCTACTGGAATCGCCAGTACTTGAAAGGAAAAGTGAATGAAAAACATAGGAATTGGAAAGTTTCGTATGGTACTACTTTTCATGAATTTGGTGCAAAGGAATGGAGCAAAGGAAAATTGTAGGATTTGTTCCTTTAGTGTCTCCTTAAAAAAACCGTAGGAATTTTAATTTCCACGTGTCCTCCTTTTCAAATTCCTATTCATGAAGCACAAGACTAAGAGATAGTAGCACAATAGCATTATAACCGTACATTTTCTTGTGGTTTGACTTAATCTCACCATGCTTCTTTGCAGCCTGTGATCTTCCAATTCTTGTGAACCAAACACCCAGATTGGCAGAAATCCTCTGTTTTTAAATTCTCTATTTTGCACGTGCATTCCTATCCTATCCCTGTCTATTTCCTATCCCTGCATTGTTAGAATCCTCAAATGCAAACAAGCCCTTACACAATTACTTCTATTACATATATGTGTCAAAGAAAACCTTGTGGGGTTTGTCCTGCTCTTGCGGTGTTGTGTTCCACCCCAGCTCAGCTGCTCCAACGACGGAAGGGTTCACCATAGCAGGGATCCGCTCTCCAAACTGTCTTTCGCCACCTCAGATCTTCTTCCCCGCCGCCGGCAGCCACGACAACTGCATTACCATCATCAACTGAGCAGATGACCTTGAGGACTACACGGGTCCGCAAGAGAGGTCGCACTCTTCCGTGTCTGCTTACGTTATGCATCGCTTAATATGATGACATGCTACTTTATCGTCGTGTTCACCTATTAGACTCCGAGTAAGGTCCAAACTTATGCTGAAACTTGAGTTTTTAAATGGTTGTGGGATACATATTGGGGCAACAATCAGTACTATCTGGTTAATCTCGAGTGTCTACTATGAGTTTCATGTTGGGTGCAAACAAACATTAAAGGAGCCATTATCTGTATTTTTTAACTAAAGCTATTATCTGCCTGCTATCATTGGTTTTGGGTCTATCCACAGTTTCCTACCATCACTATGGATTTGTGCATGCACTCCTTACATAATCTCACTATGTTTTATTCCAATGCATGTTAGTTATTGTACACAATGGAACTGAACATGTAGAGCAAAAGAGACGAGCCTTCCGTGGCAATAAAATTTCATGCAGACGTCGCTCCATGGTGGGCGCAAAGGCAGCCCCCCTCCACCCATTTTGGATCGTAATCAAGAGGAAGATAACTGTTCTGAGGGGGATTCAGAAGCAGAAGACCACTCCTATTTACCCCATGAGGTCTTTCCTTTAACTTGGCATGCTGATGTAGGTTATATCATGCATATGGTGTCATGCATTGCTTACTTTATACATCAAATATGTCAACTGCTTAGTTTAGACATGCTTTGTGTGAATGCCATCTATTTAGTTTATTCATCGTTTATGTGAATTATGCAATGCCATCTTGTTTAGCCCGGCATCATATATGTGAATTTTGCAATGCCATCCTTCTTAGCCAGTCATCTTATATGTGAATTATATCAGGCCATCCTTTTTTCGTGATGTATTACATTTATCAACAATGTTAGTACATTCAACTACTCTTCGTGTGCATCGGCCATTTGACACGGTGATGGAAAATTCTAGAGTGAAAACAAGGTCTTCAGAGCAGACTATGCTATCTGACAAAGTGCATATCTCGCCGGTTACGGATAGCTCCTCAGAGGAGGATTCAGAGACAGATGACCAGTCCTATTCCCCCC